>NC_137681.1:33414615-33472115 GCF_963989245.1 Nansenia antarctica | reverse complement strand
AATGTATTAGACCCCTATACTTTCTTTTATTTATTTTGTAGTTTCTTTTTATTTTACTACTCTATCTTTTCAGATTGTAAAGCGTCTTTGAGTGTCTAGAAAAGCGCTATATAAGTCTAATGTATTATTATTATTATTTCCGTGATTCGTCCCTTGACACATCAGCACGTATAACCAGTGTCTTCCTACCTCTTCTCTGACAGGCTGGAGTCCACGGTGCACAGGTTGACCTTCCACTCGTCCTGCAGCTGCAGGTTGGCGTTGCTGAAGATCCCCATGAGGATGCTGGAGCCCATGTAGTCGACACGCGCCTCCGTGGAGCCCATGGTGATCTGGATCTTGTGGCCGGGCTGCTGGTTGGGATGCTCCGAGATGTGTGCTAACATGGGCATGACAGTGATTAGCAGGAGCTACCTTAACTGTACATATCTACCTTAACTGTACATATCTACCTTAACTGTACATAGCTACCTTAACTATACATATCTACCTTAACTGTACATAGCTACCTTAACTGTACATAGCTACCTTAACTGTACATATCTACCTTAACTGTACATAGCTACCTTAACTGTACATAGCTACCTTAAATGTACATATCTACCTTAACTGTACATATCTACCTTAACTGTACATAGCTACCTTAACTGTACATAGCTACCTTAACTGTACACAGCTACCTTAACTGTACATAGCTACCTTAACTGTACATAGCTACCTTAACTGTACATAGCTACCTTAACTGTACATGTCTACCTTAACTGTACATATCTACCTTAACTGTACATAGCTACCATAACTGTACATAGCTACCTTAAATGTACATATCTACCTTAACTGTACATATCTACCTTAACTGTACATAGCTACCTTAACTGTACATAGCTACCTTAACTGTACATATCTACCTTAACTGTACATATCTACCTTAACTGTACATAGCTCATAACTGTACATATCTACCTTAACTGTACATAGCTACCTTAACTGTACATAGCTACCTTAACTGTACATATCTACCTTAAATGTACATATCTACCTTAACAGTACATATCTACCTTAACTGTACATATCTACCTTAACTGTACATATCTACCTTAACTGTACATATCTACCTTAACTGTACATAGCTACCTTAACTGTACTGTATGGGTGGGGTCATTTGACTCTGTGAGTAATATTTTTTTGATATCTTTGCACTTGATCAAATTTCAGGACCCTCCTTTCATGACTTGTCCTAGATATGTGCGTTCTACCACCCAGTATCCTTACATTTTCAAAATCACATCAGGATAAACTAGTATAAAGCTATTTTGCAGTTTTTCTGTGTAGGAGGCAGGCTAATTTACAAGATGGCCAACTAGTGGTGGTTGTGTGTAAATAGCAGCTTTCCATTGTAAAGACTGTAGGGTTAGGGTTAGGGTTAATGACTGGATACTTACAGACCATCTCCAGGGTGTTGACATCAATGTTGCCGCCCACCACTCCTCCTTTAGAGTCCAGCTTGGAGCGGCCCAGGCCCACAGACATGCTGATCTCTCTGTCTCTGTTGCTGCCCACAGAGAGGCGGCCCTGGCTCTTCAGACCGCTGGTGGTCCAGCTAGAGGAAAGGAAATGTGTGAAATGTTTGTAATGATGGTGTTTGTTAAGGCTGCATGCAGAGCCAGATTACATTACTGTCAATGGGCAAAAGGTATCGTGCTGGGTGTGAAGAGTTGACAGGTTACAGTTATAATGGAGTTGACAGGTTATAGTTATAATGGAGTTGACAGGTTATAGTTATAATGGAGTTGACAGGTTATAGTTATAATGGAGTTGACAGGTTACAGTTATAATGGAGTTGACAGGTTATAGTTATAATGGAGTTGACAGGTTACAGTTATAATGGAGTTGACAGGTTATAGTTATAATGGAGTTGACAGGTTATAGTTATAATGGAGTTGACAGGTTATAGTTATAATGGAGTTGACAGGTTACAGTTATAATGGAGTTGACAGGTTACAGTTATAATGGAGTTGACAGGTTATAGTTATAATGGAGTTCACAGGTTATAGTTATAATGGAGTTCACAGGTTATAGTTATAAAGGTTAGGGTGAGGGGGGGGGGCAGTATGGGTCTGGCTCTAGGTGTGGGGGGGGCATTATGGGTTAGGGTCAGGGTGAGGGTTAGGGTCAGGGTCAGGGTGAGGGTGAGGGTGAGGGTTAGGGTGAGGGTTAGGGTCAGGGTGAGGGTTAGGGTTAGGGTGAGGGTTAGGGTTAGGGTGAGGGTTAGGGTTAGGGTTAGGGTGAGGGTTAGGGTCAGGGTGAGGGTTAGGGTCAGGGTGAGGGTTAGGTTAGGGTTAGGGTCAGGGTGAGGGTGAGGGTTAGGGTTAGGGTGAGGGTTAGGGTTAGGTTAGGGTGAGGGTTAGGGTCAGGGTGAGGGTTAGGGTGAGGGTCAGGGTGAGGGTGAGGGTTAGGGTGAGGGTTAGGGTGAGGGTTAGGGTGAGGGTTAGGGTCAGGGTGAGGGTGAGGGTGAGGTTTAGGGTTAGGGTCAGGGTGAGGGTGAGGTTAGGGTTAGGGTGAGGTTAGGGTTAGGGTGAGGTTAGGGTGAGGGTGAGGTTAGGGTTAGGTTTAGGGTTAGGGTGAGGGTGAGGGTGAGGGTTTGGGTGAGGTTAGGGTTAGGTTAGGGTTAGGGTGAGGTTAGGGTGAGGGTGAGGTTAGGGTTAGGTTAAGGGTGAGGGTGAGGATGAGGGTTAGGGTGAGGGTTAGGTTAGGGTTAGGGTGAGGTTAGGGTTAGGGTTAGGTTAGGGTGAGGTTAGGGTGAGGTTAGGGTTAGGGTGAGGTTAGGGTTAGGGTTAGGGTTAGGGTGAGGTTAGGGTGAGGTTAGGGTTAGGGTGAGGTTAGGGTTAGGGTGAGGTTAGGGTTAGGTTAGGGGACGTACGTGTTGTTCCCCATGACGTTGCTCATGTTCATCTGGACGTTAAGCTGCTTCAGGTTGATGGCGAACACCACCAGCGTCTCCCAGGGCGAGCCCTGCGGCCCGGCCGCCTTCCCGTTCTTACTGAAGGCCGGGGTGGACGTCTTGGTCACGGAATCTGCCAGAGAGGGAAAACTGCTGGTGTGAACTGCACGCTCTAGGTGTGTGTTGAACACAGTCTCCACAAAACAGCTGTTTCCTGTGACAGTGGTGATAATCCAAATATGAGACTCGAATTTGCAAAACATTCTGAGCTTCTGAACTCCCATTTGTGAAGGGAAATAGTATTATTATTATTTGCATCCTCATTCTCATGTTGATCCATCCAAACCCTAACCCTAACCCATCCAAATGAGCAGCAGCTGTTCAAACCTTTCATCTGGATCAGAGTGATCCAGGGTTCGGGTTAGTGATCCTGACTGGCTGATTTCCCCCTAATGTGACTCAGCCCAGTTCTGCCCCAGCGGGCCCTAACCCTAGCCTACCTCTCCCCCTAATGTGACTCAGACCAGTTCTGCCCCAGCGGGCCCTAGCCTACCTCTCCCCCTAATGTGACTCAGACCAGTTCTGCCCCAGCGGGCCCTAGCCTACCTCTCCCCCTAATGTGACTCAGCCCAGTTCTGCCCCAGCGGGCCCTAACCCTAGCCTACCTCTCCCCCTAATGTGACTCAGCCCAGTTCTGCCCCAGCCTGACCCTAACCCTAACCTACCTCTCCCCTTAATGTGACTCAGACCAGTTGTGCCCCAGCGGGCCCTAACCCTAACCTACCTCTCCCCTTAATGTGACTCAGACCAGTTGTGCCCCAGCCTGACCCTAACCCTAACCTACCTCTCCCCTTAATGTGACTCAGACCAGTTGTGCCCCAGCGGGCCCTAACCCTAGCCTACCTCTCCCCCTAATGTGACTCAGACCAGTTCTGCCCCAGCCTGACCCTAACCCTAACCTACCTCTCCCCTTAATGTGACTCAGACCAGTTGTGCCCCAGCCTGACCCTAACCCTAACCTACCTCTCCCCCTAATGTGACTCAGACCAGTTGTGCCCCAGCCTAACCCTAACCCTAGCCTACCTCTCCCCCTAATGTGACTCAGACCAGTTGTGCCCCAGCCTAACCCCAACCCTAGCCTACCTCTCCGGGGAGCAGAGGAGTCGGAGACGCTCCTGGTGCGTCCGGGGGCCGGGGACTTGAGGTGGGACAGCCCCCCGGGGGAGCCGCTGCCAGGGTGGTCCGTGAACACGTTGGGGGACTGGGACAGGGGGTGTCCCCCTCCAGTGCTGCCGTCCCAGGTCCTCCAGTAGGCCTTGCGGCTGGACTCAGGGGACAGGTGCTGCATCACGTTCTCCACAGAGTCTGGGGTGGCGGGGCCCGAGGCTGGGGGGGGGGGGGGGGGGAGTAAAGGCTGCGTTGTGAAAGGGCCAGGGTTTAGGAGAGCGTTTACTAAAGGGGACAACCATTCACAGCTACATTAAGGGCTCTGCACACAGCGTGCGATTTCTGTTGCGCGTCAACATTCCATTTTGAAGTTTGAATGGAAGTCTATGAGAACATCGCATTTCAACACACACGGCCCCGATTTTAATCGCACGGCGAAAATTCGATTCCATTCATTTTGAATGGGAAAAAGCACAAATTTGACAGTGCGACAAAACTCGCACGCCGTGTGCTTTGTCCCATTCAAAATGAATGGAATCGAATTTTCGCCGTGCGATTAAAATCGGGGCCGTGTGTGTTGAAATGCGATGTTCTCATAGACTTCCATTCAAACTTCAAAATGGAATGTTGAGGCGCAACAGGAATCGCACGCTGTGTGCAGAGCCCTTTAGTCATTAAAACAGGGAAACAATATCTAGGGGGATAAACACTCTGAGAGGTCACTACATATGTTTGTGGAAACATGGTTCTATGTGGATTCATCTCTACGTTAGAGCCACTGATGAACCTTAGATTTTTACTATCCTTTTAAGATCAACCTGAGACTGTTTGGCTCCACTTCTCTGAGCCCTTTGGACACACCCTTCCTTTATGTCTCTGAGCCCTTTGGACACACCCTTCCTTTATGTCTCTGAGCCCTTTGGACACACCCTTCCTTTATGTCTCTGAGCCCTTTGGACACACCCTTCCTTTATGTCTCTGAGCCCTTTGGACACACCCTTCCTTTATGTCTCTGAGCCCTTTGGACACACCCTTCCTTCTCTGAGCCCTTTGGACACACCCTTCCTTTAAGAAGAAGGTTGTTAAAGAGACAACAACAGAAGCGGGGTTAGGGTCACCTGGCAGGTTGATGGTCTGGTCGCCCAGGAAGGGTTAGGGTTAGGGTTAGGGTTAGGGTTAGGGTCACCTGGCAGGTTGATGGTCTGGTCGCCCAGGAAGGGTTAGGGTTAGGGTTAGGGTTAGGGTTAGGGTTAGGGTCACCTGGCAGGTTGATGGTCTGGTCGCCCAGGAAGAGGCGGCGGGCGATGCTCCTGCGGTACCAGGCCCTGGGGAAGGCCAGGATCTCACTCAGACGTCGCATGTCGTACTTGAAGGAGGCCGAGCCGATGTCGCACACGGCTGAGGAGAGGGAGAGAGAGAGAACAACATAGAAACCGGAATAGTTAAGGAGATTCGTCACACCCCCCCCTCCTCCCCCAAATAAAAACTCTTCGGATCTCCACGATTCACACAAGTCACCAAATTTACGTCACAAAAGGGAAAAGCTCCGAAAATCTAGTTGTTTGCATCCCTGTATGTACCAGACCGACGGAGGAGAGGGAATGAATCCCCCCAGAACCACAGAGGAGCCAGAGTCTGACCAATCAGCCATGAGCCAAACCCTAACCATAACCCTAACCCATGAGCCAAACCCTATCGACCGAACATCAGGTGGGCGTGTCCCTCCGGTGGAGGCACTTGGTTATTCACCTTTTAACATTCTGTAGTACGATACGGCAGGGCCGTTTCAGAGCAGGAAAAGCCCCCTACCTTTAGGAATAACTCCGCCTGGCTGACTGTGCTCCATGTTTTATGTCGTCTCTAGCTCAGTGTGCAAATCCCCACGGCCTCAGTGAGAGGGTTAGGGTTATCACACCATCAAGGCAGATTAACTAAGCATATTTAAAACTACAAGAGAACATTTAATATACAATTATATAATATACCGTTAAAAACACATCAAGTATCCAACGGATGAGCGGACTACAGAATTCAACCACCTTCCCATGTGAATAATATATATATATATATATATATATATATATATATATATATATGCATATACAGATATATATACAGTACCGCTGGCTCAGAACTGGACCAGTGTTGAATGGCTCAGAACTGGACCAGTGTTGAATGGCTCAGAACTGGACCAGTGTTGAATGGCTCAGAACTGGACCAGTGTTGAATGGCTCAGAACTGGACCAGTGTTGAATGGCTCAGAACTGGACCAGTGTTGAATGGCTCAGAACTGGACCAGTGTTGAATGGCTCAGAACTGGACCGGTGTTGAATGGCTCAGAACTGGACCGGTGTTGAATGGCTCAGAACTGGACCGGTGTTGAATGGCTCAGAACTGGACCGGTGTTGAATGGCTCAGAACTGGACCGGTGTTGAATGGCTCAGAACTGGACCGGTGTTGAATGGCTCAGAACTGGACCGGTGTTGAATGGCTCAGAACTAGACCAGTGTTGAATGTGGCAGATCAGAAGAGGCACCTGAGATGTTGATGAGGGTGGTGTCCATCTTGCCCCCCTTGCCGGGGACGAAGCTCTCGATGAAGGTGGGCCCTCCGGTGCGTCTCATCCTGGACAGGCTGACCTTCACAAACTCCAGGTTGATGCTGAGAGAGTCCTTCCTCCCGGTCACAGAAGACGGCTCTTCATCCACTGTGCCTTTACAGCAACAACAACAACAACAACAGTAAGGGGGGGGGGGTCTAGAATTAACACAAGAACAGCCATTAGTAGTGAGTAAAGAAAAATGTTCTATCTTTGCACTCAAATTTCAGGACCCTCCTTTCATGACTTTTCCTAGATATGTGCGTTCTTCAACCCAGTAGCCTTACATTTTCAAAATCACATCAGGATAAGTTAGTATGAAGCTGTTTTGCAGTTTTTCTGTGTAGGAGGCAGGCTAAGTTACAAGCGGCCAACTAGTGGTCGTTTAATAACCCTACCACCATGACCTCATCATCATCCTTCTACCACCATGACCTCATCATCATCCTTCTACCACCATGACCTCATCATCATCATCATCCTTCTACCACCATGACCTCATCATCATCCTTCTACCACCATGACCTCATCATCATCATCATCCTTCTACCACCATGACCTCATCATCATCCTTCTACCACCATGACCTCATCATCATCCTTCTACCACCATGACCTCATCATCATCCTTCTACCACCATGACCTCATCATCATCCTTCTACCACCATGACCTCATCATCATCATCATCCTTCTATCACCATGACCTCATCATCATCCTTCTACCACCATGACCTCATCATCATCCTTCTACCACCATGACCTCATCATCATCCTTCTACCACCATGACCTCATCATCATCATCATCCTTCTACCACCATGACCTCATCATCATCCTTCTACCACCATGACCTCATCATCCTCCTTCTACCACCATGACCTCATCATCATCCTTCTACCACCATGACCTCATCATCATCCTTCTACCACCATGACCTCATCATCATCCTTCTACTACCATGACCTCATCATCATCATCCTTCTACCACCATGACCTCATCATCATCCTTCTACTACCATGACCTCATCATCATCCTTCTACCACCATGACCTCATCATCATCATCCTTCTACCACCATGACCTCATCATCATCCTTCTACCACCATGACCTCATCATCATCATCCTTCTACTACCATGACCTCATCATCATCCTTCTACTACCATGACCTCATCATCATCATCATCCTTCTACCACCATGACCTCATCATCATCATCATCCTTCTACCACCATGACCTCATCATCATCCTTCTACCACCATGACCTCATCATCATCATCCTTCTACCACCATGACCTCATCATCATCATCATCCTTCTACCGCCATGACCTCATCATCAACCTTCTACCACCATGACCTCATCATCATCATCCTTGTACCACCATGACCTCATCATCATCCTTCTACCACCATGACCTCATCATCATCCTTCTACCACCATGACCTCATCATCATCCTTCTACCACCATGACCTCATCATCATCATCCTTCTACCACCATGACCTCATCATCATCATCCTTCTACCACCATGACCTCATCATCATCCTTCTACCACCATGACCTCATCATCATCATCCTTCTACCACCATGACCTCATCATCATCATCCTTCTACCACCATGACCTCATCATCATCCTTCTACCACCATGACCTCATCATCATCCTTCTACCACCATGACCTCATCATCATCATCCTTCTACCACCATGACCTCATCATCATCATCCTTCTACCACCATGACCTCATCATCATCCTTCTACCACCATGACCTCATCATCATCATCCTTCTACCACCATGACCTCATCATCATCATCCTTCTACCACCATGACCTCATCATCATCCTTCTACCACCATGACCTCATCATCATCCTTCTACTACCATGACCTCATCATCATCATCATCCTTCTACCACCATGACCTCATCATCATCCTTCTACCACCATGACCTCATCATCATCATCCTTCTACTACCATGACCTCATCATCATCATCCTTCTACCACCATGACCTCATCATCATCATCCTTCTACTACCATGACCTCATCATCATCATCCTTCTACCACCATGACCTCATCATCATCATCCTTCTACCACCATGACATCATCATCATCCTTCTACTACCATGACCTCATCATCATCCTTCTACTACCATGACCTCATCATCATCATCATCCTTCTACCACCATGACCTCATCATCCTTCTACCACCATGACCTCATCATCATCCTTCTACCACCATGACCTCATCATCATCATCCTTCTACTACCATGACCTCATCATCATCATCCTTCTACCACCATGACCTCATCATCCTTCTACTACCATGACCTCATCATCATCCTTCTACCACCATGACCTCATCATCATCATCCTTCTACCACCATGACCTCATCATCCTTCTACCACCATGACCTCATCATCCTTCTACTACCATGACCTCATCATCATCATCCTTCTACCACCATGACCTCATCATCATCCTTCTACCACCATGACCTCATCATCATCCTTCTACCACCATGACCTCATCATCATCCTTCTACTACCATGACCTCATCATCATCATCCTTCTACCACCATGACCTCATCATCATCATCCTTCTACTACCATGACCTCATCATCATCATCATTCTACTACCATGACCTCATCATCATCATCCTTCTACCACCATGACCTCATCATCATCATCCTTCTACCACCATGACCTCATCATCATCATCCTTCTACCACCATGACCTCATCATCATCCTTCTACCACCATGACCTCATCATCATCCTTCTACCACCATGACCTCATCATCATCCTTCTACCACCATGACCTCATCATCATCCTTCTACTACCATGACCTCATCATCATCATCATCATCCTTCTACCACCATGACCTCATCATCATCCTTCTACCACCATGACCTCATCATCATCCTTCTACCACCATGACCTCATCATCATCCTTCTACTACCATGACCTCATCATCATCCTTCTACCACCATGACCTCATCATCATCATCATCCTTCTACTACCATGACCTCATCATCATCATCCTTCTACCACCATGACCTCATCATCATCCTTCTACTACCATGACCTCATCATCATCCTTCTACCACCATGACCTAATCATCATCATCCTTCTACCACCATGACCTCATCATCATCCTTCTACTACCATGACCTCATCATCATCATCATCCTTCTACCACCATGACATCATCATCATCCTTCTACCACCATGACCTCATCATCATCCTTCTACTACCATGACCTCATCATCATCATCCTTCTACCACCATGACCTCATCATCATCCTTCTACCACCATGACCTCATCATCATCCTTCTACCACCATGACCTCATCATCATCCTTCTACCACCATGACCTCATCATCATCATCATCCTTCTACTACCATGACCTCATCATCATCATCCTTCTACCACCATGACCTCATCATCATCCTTCTACTACCATGACCTCATCATCATCATCATCCTTCTACCACCATGACCTCATCATCATCCTTCTACCACCATGACCTCATCATCATCCTTCTACCACCATGACCTCATCATCATCATCATCCTTCTACCACCATGACCTCATCATCATCCTTCTACCACCATGACCTCATCATCATCCTTCTACTACCATGACCTCATCATCATCATCATCCTTCTACCACCATTGTCACGCCAACCATGCCAGGGGTTCATCAGTGCAGACCGGCGGCTCTTCTAGCGGGTCATTCTGGACATCGTTTCTGTTTCTGACAGCACACACTCTCGTCTGTAGAGGAGGCTAGTGCTTCGCTGGCCCTCTCACCGCCCTCCCCCTCCTCCCCCTGGATCTAGTGTGCAAGAGCTTCAAAAGGAGAGGGCGTGCCCAACGATCTGTCCCTCAAAACATTGAACAGTTTGATAGATGGGACAGATTATTGTAGCAAAACAATTGTTAATAATACATCTTTTACACTCATGGTATTAGGTATAATAGACGCGAAAAGAAAAATCCACATTCTCTCATAAGTATTTCAACAGTTATGACGAATGTCCTCGCCCAGCTGTCACAGCCCTGTGTGTTGGTTCGTTTACAACAGACTAGAAATGATAAACCTGGTGAAGCCTGTGTTTAGTAAGGTTTCAGTGTTACTTTTGTTTGCTTTCTCTACTGTTCAACATGGACCAAGGTTTTCCCTAACTGTGCCTGATCCTCTGACAGAGTTAGACAGTGAAAGCAGGATTAGTTTACATTACTTCAGCTCTCTGGTCCCATCACATCAGTGGGAATGCCAAAGGGAGAGAACCACAAAGAACACAAGAACACAAAAACACGCTCTCGGGTTGTGTAAGTGCTTCCAAACATGGACCCCCCCCCCCCCACCCCCCACCCAGGGTTCTGCCACCCTCCACTCTTCCCCCCACCCAGGGTTCTGCCACACATCCCCCCCCCCCCCCCACTCCCCCTCCCCGTACCTAGGGGTCCTGGGCCGGGGGGCAGCCCTGTGACAGCTGACTTCTGCTTCCCGGCGCCGTAGGGGTGGAAGACGTAGAGGGAGAAGTCGGACATGCAGGCGGTGAAGCTGAGGCCTGAGGAGTTGCTGGGCGTCAGGTCCGACTGGCTGCTGCTGTGACGACTGCGGCCCAGAGGACTGCCCAGGCCCGGAGGAGGTCCTGCAGTACTGCGGCCCAGAGGACTGCCCAGGCCCGGAGGAGGTCCTGCAGGACCAGGAGACAGAGCAGCATTCACACTCAGTTACCAGTATAACCATGGACCAGGACACAACCATGACCCAGTGTAACCATGGACCAGAACACAACCATGACCCAGTATAACCATGGACCAGAACACAACCATGACCAGTTTAACCATGGACCAGAACACAACCATGACCCAGTCTAACCATGGACCAGAACACAACCATGACCAGTCTAACCATGGACCAGAACACAACCATGACCCAGTGTAACCATGGACCAGAACACAACCATGACCCAGTATAACCATGGACCAGAACACAACCATGACCAGTTTAACCATGGACCAGAACACAACCATGACCCAGTCTAACCATGGACCAGAACACAACCATGACCAGTATAACCATGGACCAGAACACAACCATGACCAGTATAACCATGGACCAGAACACAACCATGACCCAGTCTAACCATGGACCAGAACACAACCATGACCAGTATAACCATGGACCAGAACACAACCATGACCCAGTGTAACCATGGACCAGAACACAACCATGACCCAGTATAACCATGGACCAGAACACAACCATGACCAGTATAACCATGGACCAGAACACAACCATGACCCAGTGTAACCATGGACCAGAACACAACCATGACCAGTATAACCATGGACCAGAACACAACCATGACCCAGTCTAACCATGGACCAGGACACAACCATGACCAGTATAACCATGGACCAGAACACAACCATGACCCAGTGTAACCATGGACCAGAACACAACCATGACCCAGTATAACCATGGACCAGGACACAACCATGACCCAGTATAACCATGGACCAGGACACAACCATGACCAGTATAACCATGGACCAGGACACAAAGTCAGACCCTAGTAGAGCTTTGGAGAACACTATCAGGACCAACTCTGGTTAGTTCCCTTCAGAACAGATGTGATTCTGGACAGGTGATCATATTCAACAGCTTTAAGCCTCTGGAAGATTGAGTCGTTCAGAAAAGAGTCAAGCTGAATACATACTGACTACATCAACACCTCAACACTGTCAAACTGAACACATACTGACTACATCAACACCTCAACACTGTCAAACTGAACACATACTGACTACATCAACACCTCAACACTTAGGGTTAGGGTTAGGGCGCCTCTCTTCAAGAACATTTACATCAACACAATGTTTTTGGATTGTTTGACGAGAGCATAACTTGATCCGTTTGGATTCAATGCGTGTCGCTAACAGCTTTGAAGTCCCCACCTTTGCTGGGGAGAGGTTTGAGGACGTGTTGGGCTGGGGGGGTGGAGGAGGGCGGGTGCGCTGCCTGTTGGGCTGGGGGGGTGGAGGAGGGCGGGTGCGCTGCGTCGGCTGGGTGGGTGCTGGTGGGGGTCTCCAGCTCCCCGCGGTTGGATGAGAAGACCAGGTCCAGAGAGGGCAGCTTCAGCATACACTCCACCCTGGACATGGGCAGGCAGCTGAACCGGATCTGGGAGGGCTGGGGACAAACATGGATATTAAACAATACATTAAAATAAGTTATAAGTTAAACTGCGATGATAGAAATCATGTCGACAGATTCAAATGGAAACACTGTGTCATTTGAAAAGAACAGGAGTGACCGGTCTACATAGGAGTGCTGCCTGGAACATGTTCTCTTTATTCGTCATGTGACTGTGGTGGTTTCACTTCTGACAGGCCTTGTGTGTCAGCGAGGGTTAGGGTAGATACCTGTACTCTCACGTAGACCACCACGTCCACAGGGAAGGAAGAGTATGCTGAGGTGGAGGAGGACACCAGCGAGGTGGTGGACTCCTCCAGAGGCTCCACCGGGTCAAACTGACCCATGTCCTCCTCCTGGGCGTTCAGAGCTGAGAGAGACCAGAGACTCACATTACAACACAACCGCTTCAGTAGACAACATGGGATGGTGTAAATACACAGTTAGCAATGCACGCATGCACACACACACACACACACACACACACACACACTTACAGTTCCTCTCCACAGGCGTGATGGGAATGGTCTCTAAGGCCTTCTCCAGGAAGTCCAGCAGACAGGGGCTGATGACCATTTCCTCAGGCAGAGTCTGCAGAGCCACCCAGGCGTACAGCTTGGCTGTCTTCACCCCCCCACCACCCTTGCCTTTGCCTGTAGGGGAGGAGACAGGGGGGTTCCCCAGGATCACATTGACAGCCCTCCACAAACACACAACATTCCCACTCCACAGTAGATTTACTTGGACAGCGTGTTTCCTGCCTGACTCCTATCTGAAGGTGATTGTCTGAAGGCCACCCGTGGCTGATTGGGCATAAGCACGACCGTATTTTCCGGACTATAAGTCGCGCTATTTTTCATAGTTTTACATTGCGGTCTACAGCCGCCAGAGGGCGCTCTGGGCTTGTCACAACTATATGCTGCTCCTATACCACTGAAGAATTAGCTGAAACATTAACGGGAGCTTGGTGAACCTGTTTACTGGTAACTTGCTTGTTGGACTCGCTGGTTTGTTATGTTAATTTAGCCTATTCAGCCTCCCATGTATGTTCTTTATGCTATTGTGTAGCTGAATAACTGTTAATGTGGCTTGTTATGTTAATTTAGCCTATTCAGCCTGTTGTTCTGTGTGGTATTGTGTAGTTGAATAACTTGCTTTTCCAGATTAAATGTCTGTTCTTGGTCTTGGATTTTGTGAAATACATTTCTAAATAAATGCGACTTATAGTCCAGTGCGATTTATATGTGTTTTTTTTCTTCATGACGCATTTCTTAGTGGTTTGGTTATTGGGGGGGATTATTGGGTTTTTGAGGGGGGGATGTGGCAGCCCTCTCACTCATAACCATATGGAGGGGTTGATTAGCTGATCTGAGGCACCTGGCAGCCCTCTCACTCATAACCATATGGAGGGGTTGATTAGCTGGGGAGGCACCTGGGGAGCCCTCTCACTCATAACCATATGGAGGGGTTGATTAGCTGATCTGAGGCACCTGGGGAGTCCTCTCACTCATAACCATATATGGAGGGGTTGATTAGCTGATCTGAGGCACCTGGGGAGTGGCCTACTTAAACTGGCTGCTCCCTTGATTCTCCCTCTTCTCCTCCTTCCACCAGGTTTGGTTGTGTTGAGCTTAGGCTCTCTTTAGCTTTACTTTTACTTTAACACACCCTACAACATCTACACTACACCTTCCACTCATCCATACACTGCATTCACTACTGATGATACTGACTAACATATCTATTGTTACTTTAAGTACTTTAAGTTAGTTTATTAAATAAATACTTTTGTTCTGATTTAAAGCTGTGTGGTCTCCCCTTATTTTGTGTACAGTGCCTTGAGCCTGGGCTGTTACAGCGACTTATACTCCGGTGCGATTTATAGTCCAGAAAATACAGTAGTTCTTTTAAAAAGGGTTAGCAAGAGGGAAAACAAAACAAAAAGGAACAAATTAATGAAAAATAAAAACATTTACAATAATAATAATAATAATAATGTTAAATTGTGAAGAAAATGTCTCTTTACATTCAAACTTGGTACTTATTCATTAATTTAAGCTTCATGTGTTTTTTCTGTTCCATATTTGTGTTTTATGTCCTCTGGAAAATAACTTTGTAGCAGAGTTTACTGAATACGGTACAGTATGTAGAGTATATACAGTATGTACAGTATGTAGAGTATATACAGTATGTACAGTATGTAGAGTATATACAGTATGTACAGTATGTACCCAACCACGAGAAATTGCGAGTGTCTGAAACGGAATAAAATCAAAGCTCAGTCTTAAAGATGCAATGTGTCACTTTTCCCCCATTGTATCACTAAACGACCATGCTGGATCATAAGCACCATAACCTTTAGCAGGTCCTAACCTCTACACAGAAGGTGAAAGGGCATGCAGGTAGGGATGAGAACTCTCAGTACCTGATGGAAGAGGTGGGGGTAGGGGAGGGAGGAGCGAGTTAGTCTTGCTTTGGGAGGCAGCATTGGGAGGGCCTTTCATACCAGACAGCTTGGACTCTTTGGAGAAGGTGCGGGGGAGGGAGGACCCACGGGAGGCGTTGGGAGACTCGGTCTTCTGGGTTTTGGAGTTGTAGTGCAGCTGTAGTTCAGACAGGAAGACAGGAAGACTAGGTTACACACTGTGGTTCAGACAGGAAGACTAGGTTACACACTGTGGATCAGACAGGAAGACTAGGTTACACACTGTGGTTCAGACAGGAAGACTAGGTTACACACTGTGGATCAGACAGGAAGACTAGGTTACACACTGTGGATCAGACAGGAAGACTAGGTTACACACTGTGGATCAGACAGGAAGACTAGGTTACACACTGTGGATCAGACAGGAAGACTAGGTTACACACTGGGGAAAAACGTTGACACTTTCTCAAATCTATCGATGAGTCCTCAACAAAGATACAAAAAAATAAAAATAATCCCGTTCATTGTGTTGTGACAGCAGAGGGGAGTTCCATGTCCAGGCAGTGACTTGGTGGGACTGTCCAGCAGCTTGGAAGCTCATAGAAAGTGACGTAAGACGAACTAACTGGGGCTGGGACTTAAACGCCTTAATGTCGATTAATTAATTACAGAAAAAATAACGCATTAACTTTTTTAACGCATTTTAAATCACACTTTTTTTAATTTTATTTTTATTTGTCCAGTCCTGCGTGTCGCTAACCTAACCTAACCCTAATCCTAACCTTCAGAACATAACAGACTTGTGGAAAGAGGAAACGCTTCACTGACCTTCACGTCTACTCCTGGGATGTAGAACACGGTGGTCTCCAGGTTAGGGTTAGGGTTAGGGTTAGGGTCACTGACCTTCACGTCTACTCCTGGGATGTAGAACACGGTGGTCTCCAGGTTAGGGTTAGGGTTAGGGTTAGGGTCACTGACCTTCACGTCTACTCCTGGGATGTAGAACACGGTGGTCTCCAGGTCAGTGGACTTGGTCTGCAGAGAGGAGGGCACCTTCTTCCCGGCCAGGAGGGTGGTGGAGGTGTAGGCGGGCTGGAGCTTCTTCTTCTTTGGGGGCGACTCCTGGTCGAGACTCCTGGAGCTGCGGTCACAACTCCTACAGACATACTCACGTTAACCCTAACCCTATAGATATCTATGAGATACCCAACCCTAACCCTATAGATATCTATGAGATACCTAACCCTATAGATATCTATGAGATACCTAACCCTATAGATATCTATGAGATACCTAACCCTATAGATATCTATGAGATACCTAACCCTATAGATATCTATGAGATACCTAACCCTATAGATATCTATGAGATACCTAACCCTATAGATATCTATGAGATACCTAACCCTAACCCTATAGATATCTATGAGAATCCTACTGCACAAAATAATAATAAACAGACACTTCAATATAAAATAATTGCCAGGTGTGGGGTCAGGTACAGGTGTGAGGTCAGGTGTGAGGTCAGGTGTGGGGTCAGGTGTGAGGTCAGGGGTCAGGTGTGGGGTCAGGGGTCAGGTGTGAGGTCAGGGGTCAGGTGTGGGGTCAGGTGTGGGGTCAGGTGTGAGGTCAGGTGTGAGGTCAGGGGTCAGGTGTGAGGTCAGGTGTGGGGTCAGGGGTCAGGTGTGAGGTCAGGTGTGAGGTCAGGTGTGGGGTCAGGTGTGAGGTCAGGTGTGAGGTCAGGGGTCAGGTGTGAGGTCAGGTGTGGGGTCAGGGGTCAGGTGTGATGTCAGGTGTGAGGTCAGGTGTGGGGTCAGGGGTCAGGTGTGGGGTCAGGTGTGCGGTCAGGTGTGGGGTCAGGTGTGGGGTCAGGGGTCAGGTGTGAGGTCAGGTGTGGGGTCAGGTGTGGGGTCAGGTGTGCACCTTCTGAAGGAGACGTCCTCGTGCTCGGGCTGCTGGGTGGTGGGGTGCAGGACACACTTCCCGCTGTCGATCTCTACCCTGACGTCCAGCTCAAAGTCGATGTTCCTCTCTGTGGCGGCACTCATGAAGCCGCGGGCGGCGGGCGTGCCGGGCCAGCGCTCGCTGAACAGCTGGCTGACGGCCGCGAAGCCAGAAGCCTTCCGGTGGGGCGTCGGCCTGGAGAGGAGGGAGGGGTGGGGTTAGGGTTAGGGTCAGGGTCAGGGTCAGGGTTAGGGTCAGGGTCAGGGTTAGGGGCTTGGTTATGAAGAGTGATGACATGTGGTCCTCTGGGGCTGAGTGGACGGCATGGCGCTAACAAGTCTTAGGTTGGGGGTTTGATTCCCCCTGGGACCATACATACTGAAATGTATGCACTCATTGCAGTGTAAGTCACTTTGGATAAAAGCGTCAACTAAATGGCATATTTAAAAAAAATTGGGACATAAACATTATGACTAGAGACGGGCCAAGGATTTGGAAATAAAACAGGCCTAAAAGGATGACACAGGTTCACAATTTAATATTCAGCGTGTACTGTGAGTGTATTGTGAGTGTACTGTGAGTGTATTGTGAGTGTACTGTGAGTGTATTGTGAGTGTATTGTATGTATCAGACCAACCTGTTTTCAAACGTTCAAATCAAAATACTGTATATTCATCAAGGCCGGAAAAACATAATTCTGTGTAATAAAGCGACAGTGGGAAAGGGAAACTCACACAGGCCTCCGGAAGTAGCTGGGCGGCCGGTCCCGGTCAAACTCCTCCTCCTTGTCTGAGTCCTCGGAGGACGAGGAGGAGAGGTCGTCTCGCCGCATGTCGTCGTGCTGGAAGGGAACGGCGGGTGAGAAGACGGCGGGGGTGGCGGGGGCACTGAACACCGAGTACTGGTGGTCGCTAACGGATGGGAAGTCATGAAGATGATGATGATGATGAGGATGATGAGGGTGGAGAAGGTCGTCAACGGTGACGGTTAACAAGTCCATCTCGCTCTCCTCCGGAAACTTCACGGTGACCGAGTGCGGAGGGGGGGGGGGGGGGGAGTTCAGAGAGGGGGGTCAGAGTTAGAGAGTCTCTCAGGGGAAAAGGAAACAATCTTAAAAAGTGCTCTCAACTCTGAAGCAGGGAGCATTCTGGGAACAGGAATGTTTTTCAGATTTTATCCCTTTTTCACCCAATTTGGTAGCCAATTGAACCCAACCTAGCATCCAATTATCCCCTGCCTATTGCATAGGATCCGCCGCACGACCCCGTGGCCGGCAGTCCCAGAAGAGGCCGCCAGGCAGACTAGCTGACTGGCTCCTCGAGCCCAGCACCGTTATTCCGGCACCCAGGGGGCGGTGTTGCGCGACGGATCCTTGTCCAGAAATACTCCTATACCGCCCTCGGAAGCGGCCGCCCAATATGCCGCTTCCCGTGTGCCTCGGCCATATCTGGATCTGGCGAGCCGGGATACGAACCCCGGCCCCGGTGGGCAGCATGCACTAGTGGCCAGTGCGTAGACCGCTACACCACCGCGGGGCAAGGAAGTGTAAACCTGACGTGTCCAGTGTGTGACACGCCTCAGTCTTCAGTTGTCATTCGTTGAAGGTTTTTACAACATTGAACAAACTGCTCCAATATGTTTATGTTCTAGAATGTTTATGTTCAGATGTTTAATGTTCTAGAAGCTATTAAGTCCTGTTCAACAATATGCTACCTGCTTATAGTTTATGTTCATGCACGGATCGGTGAGAAGACACAGGAGAGAGAGAGATACGGAAGGAGAGATGAAGAAGATGAAAGGGGAGTGTTAGGGAGACAGCAGGACCCTGCAGCAGACGGTATGTCAGGACAGGAAGCTGACACGCTGTACCCCCAAAACATCAACAAACACATTTGGAACCCAAATAAAGACACACAGCCTCAACTACCTCCAAACATTGCTGCAATAAATGCTTTTGTTACTGTGTGTCCAAACATTGTGTAAAATGGTATGCAGTAGTTCATCTTCTCGGTGATGACCTGAGCATTTATGAAGGTTATGTTACAAGGCTGTTGTGCATCATACTGAAAGTCTCATGCAGACCCCTATTCCACAGTATTACAAGCCACACGTAGCAGGGTTAGGTTATAACCCTAACCCTAACCCTTACACAAGCAGGCTAAGGAGGATACCCATCCAAGCCACCATTGAGCATAACCCTAACCCTGCAGACAGACAGACAGAGACAGCTGGGTTGATCATAACCCTAACCCTGCAGACAGGAAGACACACCCAGCCTGGAGGAAGGTGATTTGGAGCGACATGCAATTCCATAACAGGGTGGGAGAGTGTGAATTGTAAACAGATTAAATTGTGGATTCAACCAAATCAATAGTCTCAATAAATATAATATTATGCTATACATCAGAAGCAAAAATGTATAGCATAATGGCTAAAAGTTACAAACCTAACCCTCAAATACTATGAATACAGCATTGGTATTTGAGTTGACTGAGTGAATACAGCCCTTGGGACTGACTTTAACATCAACTAGAGTGCCGTTGGTTAGTAAATGTGTAGCCACAGAAGAAGGCATACATGGCAGCACCATATAGTATGTTGGAGTAAACAGAATAAGAGCTGTTAGTTAGCTCGCTGTTACTCCTACTTCACCATCCTGGTTGGAATTTGCATGTTTTTAAACAAATCAGTCTTTTGCCGTTTTAGTAGAAGAAGGAAAAAAAATCTGTTTTTCTTTCAGGATTTTCATTTGTTTTGTTGGTGTTTCTTTCACAAATACCTTGAAGACCTCTCCTGGACTGACAGGCTGGTTTGTGGAGTCCAAGGCCTGATAATTCATCTTCAATTGAAAAAAAAACAGATAAATAGAACTCATCCAGCATGGCAAAACTGCATCTTTTCGCCGACCTCCGCTGCTTTCCCCCCCGCCATCTCCCGCCTCTCACCGCCTTCACTGCCGGACTACAGTACTCACCGCCTCCACTGCCGGACTACAGTACTCACCGCCTCCACTACCGGACTACAGTATTCACCGCCTCCACTACCGGACTACAGTATTCACCGCCTCCACTACCGGACTACAGTACTCACCGCCTCCACTACCGGACTACAGTATTCACCGCCTCCACTGCCGGACTACAGTACTCACCGCCTCCACTGCCGGACTACAGTACTCACCGCCTCCACTACCGGACTACAGTATTCACCGCCTCCACTACCGGACTACAGTATTCACCGCCTCCACTACCGGACTACAGTATTCACCGCCTCCACTACCGGACTACAGTATTCACCGCCTCCACTGCCGGACTACAGTACTCACCGCCTCCACTACCGGACTACAGTACTCACCGCCTCCACTGCCGGACTACAGTATTCACCGCCACCACTAACCCCATCACAATGAATTATTATTATTATTATTATTATCTTTAGGAGAATTTGTACTCAAAAGGTCTAACTTCTCCTGCAAGCTGCTTTCAGACGCAAGCGGAAAACGAATAGAGCTGCTCTTGTGCCAAAATGTAATGTCAATAAGGCATGGGGATAAATGTACATTCATTTGTGATATAGCCTCATGTTAGCTATATCAAATATAACATATCGTACATTTGTCTAAACTTAAAGTAAACCAACAGCGAAATATGGACCTTTCTTCTTTCTCACACTCACCTACTCTCATAATTCAAATTCACACAAACATCACACACACACACACACACACACAGACACAGACACATACCAGTGGCGTACCGCAAAATCCCGAGGCCCCCCCGCAAGGTGGCGGCGGGGGCCCTTTCGCAACGGAGGTTAAAAAAAACTTGCGTTTTTTAGAGTCCGACAGTGTTTCCTCTATATGCATTTATTCGTGGCGACTAATTGATTCAGTCCACTTTATGACCGGAGAACAGAAAAAAATCAGATTGAAGCTAGTTTAGGCCGCTTTCAGACCTACATTTCGTTCCGATTTAGGATGTAGTAAGTTACAATATGTTACAATGTTGCAATTAACCTCGTCGGCGACGCGCTTGCAAAACAGTTTTGTGATTGGTCCGAATTTAGCGGGACATTTGGATTTCTGGAAATCCCTTCCCTCTCTCTTCGCCCGTCGCCCGTCCCTTTAATCCCGTAAGCGTATCCGAAAATGCAACATCATCAGCGACGACCTTGGGTTCTTGCATTTACTGCTGTTCTCTGGTTCATGTTCTTATACCAGTGCTCACTATAGAGTATTTTAAATGAACATTCGTAATGTAGTCTAGTCTCTGATGTTCATGGTCAACTAAATCAGGCTATTTTGTGAAACAAATAATGTTCCCGAGCAGCCTCGCATCTAACGCTAGCTTCAAACTATTGATAGCATAAACGTTGGTAAATGTCACAAACGACACAGTATTGGCAGGGGGAAAGAAGGGGAGTCGAATTTGTATTGACAACGGATTTACATGCTGGAAAAACATGCAGCTAAAATTCAGGGAACATTTGGACAATAAGAGACACAACGGAGCTGTGGTCGCGTGGTCTAATTACAGGGCAATATGCGCGGGGCAAAAATAATCTATTGCCTCCCAAATCACCACGAACAGAACGGCGGAGGTACGGGTAAACAGGGCACATTTTTTTTTTATGTTGCCACCCTCTATTTTTCGGTGAAATTACGTCTTTGTATTGAGCGCCAGTGCGTGCTGCATACGCTACGCGCGCGAAAAAAGAACACTCCGCCACTAATGTGAAAAATCCTGGAGGAAACACTGTCCGATGCATTATTGACATTGCGAAATTTCGCAATATGCACTCTACATTCTAAATGCTTGACTTAGCAAAAGGTACAAACAAGTGAGAGCAATGAGAGGGGGTGCTAGCAACCAATGTTAGGGGCCCCCTAGTGGCTGGGGCCCCCCCGCGGTGCGTCGCTTGCGGGCCCGTCCGCTACGCCACTGACACATACACACACACACACACACACACCCACACACACACACACACACACACACACACTGTGTTGACGCATTGCAGTCCCTGAAAGGGTAAGGACGTTGGGAGGACACTCATGGAGACAAACGCAGATGGACATGGATGATGATGTCATCATTTCAACAACAGGACAGCAGATCCACTAACCAGGTCCAGTATCAATACAGGGCCTGTTTTACTCCGGCTTTAACTTTGAACAACGTTAACCTTTTAGCTCTCAGAATAGTTCTGTCAATTAATTGGACTGTTAATTGAAAAAGCAGCATTAAGTACCTCTTGGTAACATGTGCAACAAAATAACTTTCTAAACCAATGACGTAATGATTTGTTACTGTGTAACTTTGAGCATGGGGTTGAGCGTAGTCAACAGTTCAACAGTTCTGTAAGAGCGGTGCAGTAATTGATAAAGGAATAGTCCTGCCGATTTGTTTTTAAATTGTGATCACTCAGCTTGCCTTGTTATGGCAATATATGTACTGTATATATATGTACAGTATATGCTCTGGTATATATACAGTATATGTATATGATCTGGTATATATATATATATGTGTATATGATCTGGTATATATATATATGTGTATATGCTCTGGTATACGTTACCGTGTCCTGGATGTTGAACGTGACTCTGGGTCCAGGAGAAGAGGCGTCCACTCTGACGTCAGGTAAGTCGTCTACGTCTCCTATTCTGGAACTAAATAGGGGAGGAGAGGAAAAACACCCAACACTTGAAAGCACCTTTCACTTCCTGCACACCTCAGCCCTCTATTACATCAACACATGTGCTGAAGTCCAATTCACTTGTTTTGTTTAACGTGTATGGGGCTGTGATAAACAGTTTGTGGGCCGTACACTATTCTATTCTATTGCCTTGCTCCTGAGGTGTGTGAACACGTTCCCCACCTTACTGACCTGAGCCCTATTGGGACGGGAGCAGGATTATCTGTATCATCCCATCTGTAATAAAGGTTATAGTTATAATAGAGTTATAGATCGTCTGTGTTCTTAATCCTGTGCGAAATAGCCAAGAATGTCTGTAAATTCCACCACAAATGACCTACCCTAGTTTGTGGAACTCAGACGTCCTGTGATAATACGTATGCCGTGTGGAACTCAGACGTCCTGTGATAATACGTATGCCGTGTTTGTGGAACTCAGACGTCCTGTGATAATACGTATGCCGTGTTTGTGGAACTCAGACGTCCTGTGATAATATGTATGAGACTCAGACGTCCTGTGATAATACGTATGAGACTCAGACGTCCTGTGATAATACGTATGCCGTGCGAATCGACATGTCAGTGATTTGGGGTGAGTTTGTTTTCTCCCGACCCTTTTTTCTGTCACGTGTTGGAGAACTAAACCAGTCTGCCTGTTGTGCTTGTTGTCCATGAAGCGGAGTTACACAGAGCCATGACATCATATGTTACACAGAGCCATGACATCATGGGCCCTATTATGCACTTCATAAGTCTTAATCAATAAGACGAGGCGGTAGATCTAAACTTAAGACGTGGAGGCGTGGTCAAGGCCACTTTGCTATTATGCGTGCGGTAGTGGGCGCCTAAAACCCGGCGCTAAGCAAAGAAATTAGTCATGGGTGTGTTTTGGGCGTCTTCTCAATCAACCCAATCAGCGTGCCAGGTGCCATTCCCTTTAAGAACCGGCTGCGTTGAGTCATTAGCGCTATGCTATTATGGAAGTCCTAAGAAGGAGGTCAGCGCGGTTCTCTGCCTCTCCCTTCTGAAATAAAGCATTTATACTGTGACCGTAATTGACGTCTTGCCGTGGAGCCACGTGCGTGTTCATGTGTGCCCACATGCATGCGCAAACCGCGGAGGCGCGCTCGTATTTCAAAACGTGCATGAAGTCTAAACTTAAGAACTTTTCAAACCACTTCTTAGCGCTAGGAGCAAAGTCAGATCGCATAATAGCAGGGGCGCCTAGCGCACTTCATTAACATATGAACACTCCCACAATGAGTAATATATGCACGGGAGTATTACGTCTTATGTGTGGGCGCCTATCGACACCGGCATAATAGCAGTAGCGCGTATGAAGCGCATAATAAGGGTGGCGGTAGGTCTTAACCTGGCGGTGCGTCTTAATTAAGACTTAAGACGGCAAGTTAAGAAGTGCATAATAGGGCCCATATGTTACACAGAGCCATGACATCATGGGCCCTATTATGCACTTCATAAGTCTTAAGCAATAAGACGAGGCGGTAGATCTAAACTTAAGACGTGGAGGCGTGGTCAAGGCCACTTTGCTATTATGCGTGCGGTAGTGGGCGCCTAAAACCCGGCGCTAAGCAAAGAAATTAGTCATGGGTGTGTTTTGGGCGTCTTCTCAATCAACCCAATCAGCGTGCCAGGTGCCATTCCCTTTAAGAACCGGCTGCGTTGAGTCTTTAGCGCTATGCTATTATGGAAGTCCTAAGAAGGAGGTCAGCGCGCTTCTCTGCAGAAGAAAGTAACAAGCTCGTGCATGAGGTCATTGCTGACCAAACGACATATGTCAGTTACTGCCTGACGGGTGAAGCGCAGCTCATACAAGCATTGCTGCTCTGTAAACAGAATAAAAGAATATATATATAGGCTATATTATACATATTTTAATAATAGGCTATAATATAATTGTAATTGCAATATATTATAGCATTATTAACAGTTGGATCACCAATTGAAAGCGCTAAAATGCTTAGATCACGAATCCAGGATGTCCGAGGTAACAAAGTCGTTGCCGGTATATGCGCTCGGCGCGCCGTCTTCGTCTATCATAATTCCTTCCTAGGATATATTCCATTGTTCTCTCTCTCTGGTTTAACATTTGCCAGTGGTGGCATTTATACTGTGACCGTAATTGACGTCTTGCCGTGGAGCCACGTGCGTGTTCATGTGTGCCCACATGCATGCGCAAACCGCGGAGGCGCGCTACGTGTTTCAAAACGTGCA
Source organism: Nansenia antarctica (assembly GCF_963989245.1). NCBI lineage: Eukaryota > Metazoa > Chordata > Actinopteri > Argentiniformes > Microstomatidae > Nansenia > Nansenia antarctica. Next base: position 33,446,881 of record NC_137681.1, on the reverse strand, counting down.
TGAAGTCTAAACTTAAGAACTTTTCAAACCACTTCTTAGCGCTAGGAGCAAAGTCAGATCGCATAATAGCACGGGCGCCTAGTGCACTTCATTAACATATGAACACTCCCACAATGAGTAATATATGCACGGGAGTCTTACGTCTTATGTGTGGGCGCCTATCGACACCTGCATAATAGCAGTAGCGCGTATGAAGCGCATAATAAGGGTGGCGGTAGGTCTTAACCTGGCGGTGCGTCTTAATTAAGACTTAAGACGGCAAGTTAAGAAGTGCATAATAGGGCCCCATATGTTACACAGAGCCATGACATCATATGTTACACAGAGCCATGACATCATATGTTACACAGAGCCATGACATCATATGTTACACAGAGACATGACATCATATGTTACACAGAGACATGACATCATATGTTACACAGAGCCATGACATCATATGTTACACAGAGACATGACATCATATGTTACACAGAGACATGACATCATATGTTACACAGAGCCATGACATCATATGTTACACAGAGACATGACATCATATGTTACACAGAGACATGTTACACAGAACCATGACATCATATGTTACACAGAGACATGACATCATATGTTACACAGAGACATGTTACAGAGCTTGACATTAAGCTTTTTCAGGTACTTGTCCTTCGGACAAGTGAACTTATCTTTTACTTGTCCTAGAGCTCAAGTTACTTGTCCAAATCCAAAGATTTTGAAAAAGCAATAATATGAATAATAATATATTATACTCTCACCGGCCACTTCATTAGGTACACCTTTTCAACAGGCCGAGGACATCTAGCCAAGGTGCTGCTTTAACCAATGCAATGTTGTAGGGGGAGTGAACGAGTCACACTTTGAGGAAAAGGGTTGAGTCCGAATTCAGCACCTGTATCTGGTGTCCAAGGGGAGAGCAGAACTCACCTTCCCTACTCAGAGAGCAGAAACTGTCATATAGCAGAAATATACCAAATATAATGTGCTCTGGCTTCTTTGCCCTTCAAATGGCCAAACCTACATTTCATGTCCTTTGTTGACTACAAAAACAGTTTAGACTACAACAACAGATGGTGTAAGAGAGCTGCTCATCACATGTCCTGCTGTGACCTGGGGGTTCCAGGCGTCTACCTTTGGCGCTCCATGCGTTTGAGTGGCGGTGGCGGGCGGCCGGCGGCAGCAGAGATGCTCTTGGAGCGGCTGTAGCTGGGCTTGTAGCCCAGGCCCCACTTGTCCTTCAGAGAGGCGGCCTGGTGGCACAGCAGAGGAACACGTCATTCACAACAGAAGAGATGAGATTAGACCTTTCTGCCATAGCACCGTGTACAATGAGATGGATGTTTTGCTCTCGGCGCAGGGTCAGCCATAGTCAGCGCCTCTGGAGCAATTAGGGGTTAAGTTCTCTACTAAACTACATACAGTACACCTTCTCTACTAAACTACATACACCTTCTCTACTAAACTACATACACCTTCTCTACTAAACTACATACACCTTCTCTACTAAACTACATACACCTTCTCTACTAAACTACATACACCTTCTCTACTAAACTACATACACCTTCTCTACTAAACTACATACACCTTCTCTACTAAACTACATACACCTTCTCTACTAAACTACATACACCTTCTCTACTAAACTACATACACCTTCTCTACTAAACTACATACACCTTCTCTACTAAACTACATACACCTTCTCTACTAAACTACATACACCTTCTCTACTAAACTACATACACCTTCTCTACTAAACTACATACACCTTCTCTACTAAACTCCATACACCTTCTCTACTCAACTACATACACCTTCTCTACTAAACTACATACACCTTCTCTACTCAACTACATACACCTTCTCTACTAAACTACATACACCTTCTCTACTAAACTACATACACCTTCTCTACTAAACTACATACACCTTCTCTACTAAACTACATACACCTTCTCTACTAAACTACATACACCTTCTCTACTAAACTACATACACCTTCTCTACTAAACTACATACACCTTCTCTACTAAACTACATACACATTCTCTACTAAACTACATACACCTTCTCTACTAAACTACATACACCTTCTCTACTAAACTCCATACACCTTCTCTACTAAACTACATACACCTTCTCTACTAAACTCCATACACCTTCTCTACTAAACTCCATACACCTTCTCTACTAAACTACATACACCTTCTCTACTAAACTACATACACCTTCTCTACTAAACTACATACACCTTCTCTACTAAACTACATACACCTTCTCTACTAAACTACACACACCTTCTCTACTAAACTACATACAGTACACCTTCTCTACTAAACTACATACACCTTCTCTACTCAACTACATACACCTTCTCTACTAAACTCCATACACCTTCTCTACTAAACTCCATACACCTTCTCTACTAAACTACATACACCTTCTCTACTAAACTACATACACCTTCTCTACTAAACTACATACACCTTCTCTACTAAACTACATACACCTTCTCTACTAAACTACATACACCTTCTCTACTAAACTACATACACCTTCTCTACTAAACTACATACACCTTCTCTACTAAACTACATACACCTTCTCTACTAAACTACATACACCTTCTCTACTAAACTACATACACCTTCTCTACTAAACTACATACACCTTCTCTACTAAACTACATACACCTTCTCTACTAAACTACATACACCTTCTCTACTAAACTACATACACCTTCTCTACTCAACTACATACACCTTCTCTACTAAACTCCATACACCTTCTCTACTAAACTACATACACCTTCTCTACTAAACTACATACACCTTCTCTACTAAACTCCATACACCTTCTCTACTAAACTACATACACCTTCTCTACTAAACTACATACACCTTCTCTACTAAACTACATACACCTTCTCTACTAAACTCCATACACCTTCTCTACTAAACTACATACACCTTCTCTACTAAACTACATACACCTTCTCTACTAAACTACATACACCTTCTCTACTAAACTACATACACCTTCTCTACTAAACTCCATACACCTTCTCTACTAAACTACATACACCTTCTCTACTAAACTACATACACCTTCTCTACTAAACTACATACACCTTCTCTACTAAACTACATACACCTTCTCTACTAAACTACATACACCTTCTCTACTAAACTACATACACCTTCTCTACTAAACTACATACACCTTCTCTACTAAACTACATACACCTTCTCTACTAAACTACATACACCTTCTCTACTAAACTACATACACCTTCTCTACTAAACTACATACACCTTCTCTACTAAACTACAGTACACCTTCTCTACTAAACTACATACACCTTCTCTACTAAACTCCATACACCTTCTCTACTAAACTACATACACCTTCTCTACTAAACTCCATACACCTTCTCTACTAAACTACATACACCTTCTCTACTAAACTACATACACCTTCTCTACTAAACTACATACACCTTCTCTACTAAACTACATACACCTTCTCTACTAAACTACATACACCTTCTCTACTAAACTACATACACCTTCTCTACTAAACTACATACACCTTCTCTACTAAACTACATACACCTTCTCTACTAAACTACATACACCTTCTCTACTAAACTCCATACACCTTCTCTACTAAACTACATACACCTTCTCTACTAAACTACATACACCTTCTCTACTAAACTACATACAGTACACCTTCTCTACTAAACTACATACACCTTCTCTACTCAACTACATACACCTTCTCTACTAAACTCCATACACCTTCTCTACTAAACTACATACACCTTCTCTACTAAACTACATACACCTTCTCTACTAAACTCCATACACCTTCTCTACTAAACTACATACACCTTCTCTACTAAACTACATACACCTTCTCTACTAAACTACATACACCTTCTCTACTAAACTACATACACCTTCTCTACTAAACTACATACACCTTCTCTACTAAACTACATACACCTTCTCTACTAAACTACATACACCTTCTCTACTAAACTACATACACCTTCTCTACTAAACTACATACACCTTCTCTACTAAACTACATACACCTTCTCTACTAAACTACATACACCTTCTCTACTAAACTACATACACCTTCTCTACTAAACTACATACACCTTCTCTACTAAACTACATACACCTTCTCTCTCTGAGAGCAGATTATTATTATGTTTTACTTACAGGATATCTGCACACTAATGTTTTTTCACCCTGTCCCTCTTATTCTATGTCACCAGTGGGTGGCTGTGGCTCAGGAGGTAGAGCCGGTGTCTAATGATCGCAAGGTCGGCGGTTCAATCCCTGACTGGCCACGTGTCGAGGTGTCCTTGGGGCAAGACACTGAACCCCAAATTCCTCTCAATGAGCGGGCCGGCGCCTTCCATGGTAAATGGTAAATGGACTGCACTTATATAGCGCCTTTTTGCTGCTCCAAAGCTGCTCCAAAGCACTTAACAACGGCCTCTCATTCACCCATTCACACACACAATCACACACCAATGGCGGCAAGCTACCATGCAAGGCGCCGGCCCGCTCACTGGGAGCAATTTTGGGGTTCAGTGTCTTGCCCAAGGACACTTCAACATGTGGCCAGCCGGGGCTCGAACCGCTGATCTGCCAACCTTGTGATCATTAGACGCGACTCTACCTCCTGAGACACAGCCTCTACCTCCTGAGACACAGCCTCTACCTCCTGAGACACAGCCTCTACCTCCTGAGACACAGCCTCTACCTCCTGAGACACAGCCTCTACCTCCTGAGACACAGCCTCTACCTCCTGAGACACAGCCAACCCGTGGCAGCTTGCTGTCATTGGTGTGTGAATGGATGAATGAGAGGCCGTTGTAAAGCACTTTGGAATAAGGCGCTATATAAGTGCACATTTACTATTTACCAGGTAAGAGATACAACGTTTCCATACAGATGTTGTTTAGATTATGATGTCATAAAGGGTGGTAGCCCGGGCCTCACCCTCATGCTGGAGCGCCGTAGCTTCTTGCGCACGTCTCTCCTGATGTCGTTGACGGCCACGGACTCCAGCTGCTGGTAGCGCTGGATCTCCTGGTTGATGGTGCCCTCGCTGGCACCCAGCTTCCTGAGAGAGGAGGAGAGAGAACATTTATGATTGAGGAAATAGGAGACCGCAGCAATGGCCACCTTCCATTATAACCTTGTTATTATTATTATTATTATTATTATTATTATTATTATTATTATTATTATTATTATTATGCTATTTTGGGCAGAATGGAGCCCTAAACAGTATCTAACAGAACTCTTACTTGAGGTCGTCAATGACTTTGGCTTGCTCGTTCAGCTCTCGAATGTCCACTAGCCTCTTCCGTCCTCGCGCCTCCATCCCCTGGTTACCCACCGACGTCTGTCGCCTGGGGTCTATGGGCTCCTGAGTGGCCAGGTACAAATATGACACTAATACTTCACCTACAGGATTACATCCCATACGTAATATGTGACAGGGTCTGGTGTTTTATCCCCAAGTCGGCACGGTCAGTTTTTTTCTTTTTTCTTTTACAGATTATGAAAGTGCAGATTGTAATCTTTCAAATGATGTGTCATACATTGAACTCTGAAATAGTTGAAGAAGATATGTCTATGTGAATGTTGGTACACACAAACGGCGAATCTGTGAAACAGTTGTTTGTTATATTGAGTGAGCTCTTCGACACTTAAACTTTCCTAATATGGAAAAGAATAACACTTTTTTTAACAACCTTTTTGGTATTTTGCGTGAAATGAGGATTGCCGACTTGCGGACTCTTTCACCAGACCGTGTCACATATATTACACCCCACAATACAGCTCAAAACAGACATATTCCACGCCATTATTCACATACAGTGGGGTGCAAACATTTGGGCACCTGTGGTTTAAATGTCTGTTACAATTAATCTCCAAGTGATTGAAAGCAAACCTGAACACTTAACGCTACAAAGTTAAACATGACACCTTTCTGCCTTTTTAAAGCATGGTTTCTTTTTATTTTTCAGAGTTTTTAAATTATAAAAAAGGAAAAGGGCCCTGTGCAAAAGTTTGGGATCCCTTTTGGATTATATTTTGTTACCTTTTGAGAATATGATTACAAAGGCCCAGACCAAGGTGATTTACTCCTTAGGGCTTCAATGAGTCAGGTGAATATAATTATTCCAGGGTTGAACTATACATGTATATTCTGAAGTGACTCCATGCCTTCTAAAGTATCCGACTCACTTCCACCATCAAGGAGAAGGCTACAAAAAACTCTCACAACGTTTCTAGCTACCCATTTCCACTGTCAGAAACATCAGAAAATGGAAAATGAATGGAACAATTGAAGTCAAGGCAGATCTGGAAGACCAAGAAAAAGTTCAGATAGAATGGCCCGAGATCTGGTGAGAAATGCTCAGAAGAACCCACACATCACTGCAAAAGAGCTGCAAAAAAGAGTAGCAGACACCGGTCTAGTTGTTCACAGGACAACAATACAGCATACCTTTAAAGAACAAAGACCTACATGGCAGAGTTGCCAGAAATAAGCCTTTCCTACGACCTTAACACAAAATTAAGCGTCTGAAGTACGCAAAAGAAAACCTTGAGAAACCTGAAGCCTATTGGAACAATGTGCTTTGGACTGACGAAACCAAAATTGAAGAACACCTTGCCAACTGTTAAGCATGGAGGTGGATCCATTATGCTTTGGGGTTGTGTAGCAGCTGGGGGCACAGGCAATATTGTGCGGGTGGAAGGAGGAATGGATTCCACCAAATATCAAGACATTCTAGAGGCTAATGTTCGAAGGTCAGTCCAGAAATTTAAGTTGAACAGAGGTTGGGTATCCCAGCAAGACAATGACCCGAAGCATACCTCAAAATCAACCATGAAGTACCTCCAGGAAAGACGGATGAAGGTTTTGGAACGGCCATCACAGTCACCAGACTTGAATATTATTGAAGATCTGTGGAGAGATCTCAAACATGCCGTGCATGCAAGAAGGCCGGAGAATATTTCTAAGCTGGAGGTGTTCTGCCAGGAAGAATGGGGAAACATTCCAAAAACAAGAATTGAAAGACTCTTAGCTGGCTACAGGAAGTGTTTGCAAACTGTTATAGTTGCCTGAGGAGGGGTTACAAAGTACTAGCTGACAGGGTTCCCAAACCTTTGCACAAGGGCTTTTTCCTTGATTTATTATTTTTGAAACTATAAAAAAAAAAAAAAAAAAAAAAAAAAGAATCTTGCATTAAAATGTGTCATGTTTACCTTTGTACCATTTAGAGGTTAGGTTTGCTTCTTTTCACTTAGATATTAATTGTAAAAGGCATTTTAAGTAGGGGTGCCAACATTTTTGCACCCCACTGTATTACACTTCAACCCTGAAATATAACATTCCCCAATTAATGTATTAGATCCTAGCTCTGATGGCTAGCCTCCATACGGAGACCTCCAGGTTATGCATGCTAGCCTTATCTACACCCCTCACATAATACACCTCTGAGATTATCCTTCACACCCCCACCCTGGCTTATTGTACCCAATAACTGAGATTTTCCAAACATGAATTACTATGCCAAAATGACAGTCACCACATAACCCACACATTATAACCCTCATACCAGTCAGTATATTTTACACACAGCAGAGAGAGACACTACATGGAATGCACCACCACCACCACCACCACCACCACCACAATAATTGTTGAGACTGAACTCATATGTGACCCAATTCTCCTGGTTCCTCTTCCACCCAGATAGCAACAGGACCCAATGTTCACAGGAATCCTCCTAATGTTCCTTTCCAGTTCACCCACCATTGTGCAAAGGAAAAGGCCACCATGAAGAGTCAAATGCTAGGTGACGACTTGGGCTGGGTTCAAAAAATCGATTTCCTGATTCTGAATCGATCTAATGAGCGATTATCGATTAATAAATCCCGAGATCGATCTTTCGTGTTTTTTTTTCTTTTTTTTCTGCTTGCAGCTTCAACCCGCAACGAGATCTCGTGGCCAGATCTCGCGCTACAAGAATTTATTATATCTCACGCAACGACCAGGCTTAAAGGCAGATGTCTGGGTGCATTTTGGATGTAAAAAATATGATGATAGAGATGAGCAGGACAAAACGAGATCTCGTTGCGGGTTGAAGCTGCAAGCAGAAAAATAAAAATAAAAAATAAAAATAAAATGAAAGATCGATCTCGGGATTTATGAATCGATAATCGCTCATTAGATCGATTCAGAATCGGGAAATCGATTTTTTGAACCCAGCCCTAGTGACGACATTTTGCAGCCTGTTTCCCCCAAAACATGTTTAGGCAAGAACTCAAATGAGCTCTCTGCAAATTGTCCCAATTAAACTAGGAATCTAAATGTCATCACACAGCACTGGAGATCCCATCTTCTGCCTTGAAACCGGGGATGATTGAGTCCAGGACCGTCACCCTTTTAAAGTGATTGTGTGGGGGCCCCAGGGAAGAGATCAGAAAAGCGGACGACTAACAGTACATACACATCCCCAGGAGAGCGGCCTCGGAGCCCTAGTCCTGCGCCCTCGGAGGTGGAGGGGGGAGGCAGCAACGTTCAGGTACTCGGCCGGTACTGTGGGGCTGTGGGGGCTGGGGGGGGTCAGGCCCAGGAGGTGGTTCACCAGCCTCTTCCTGAACGTCAGCCTGGGGCTGCAGTCCCCCTCCGGGCTCTGCTACGGGGGATGGACAGATGGGACAGGTGCCCCATGGCCACGGTTCAGCTGGACTGCAGGTCAGCCTAGAGAGCTGCCAGCCTCAGAGACTGAGGAGCATTCTCATGGTATATACTATACTATACAGTTACTCTCACAGTGCATTTCATATCCATCCAGGGCAGTGGTGGGTAACATACCATATGTTCTCTCTGAGAACTGAGAATCAACACCAGATCTTTCTCACACACAGGCGCACACACTTGGACATCAAGCTGTCTCACTGCAGACAGCAACAGAACCTGGAGATTCATTCTGGCTCATGCGACCAGGGGGGTATTCCATCAACGTTGCTAAAGGAAAATCCAGGCATATTTTGGCATATTTTGATAAGTCTTGCAAAAGTATCAAAATAAGCCTGGATTTTCCTCTAGTGACGTTGATGGAATACCCCCCTGGTCCCCACACGGCTTACTTCCTGACTCTCTACTCTCTCTAGCAAGGGAACAAGGTTAGGCCATGACATGGTGGCATATGGATGGTAGGAGACATGGTAATAACATGGTAATAACATGGTAATAACTGACCATATGGATGGTGGGAGACATGGTAATAACATGGTAATAAATTGTAATAACTGACCATATGGATGGTGGGAGACATGGTAACATATGGATGGTTGGAGACATGGTAATAACATGGTAATAACATGGTAATAACATGGTAATAACTGACCATATGGATGGTGGGAGACATGGTGTCGGCCTCGTCCTCGTCCGACAGGTCGGCCATGTTGATGGAGTTGAGGTCTGCGATGTCGTCCACGTCCTCCTCGCCCGTCAGCGAGGTGAGCGTGTTCCCCAGGGAGTTGAGACGCTTGCCGATGTTGGGGTCCATGTGGACGTCGATGCCGCACATCTTCCACAGCACGTTCAGGGTCCAGGTACCAGCGCTGCTGCTCTCTGTGGAGGGAGGGAGGGAGGGAGGGAGGAGAGGTAAAAGAGGGGAACACCCAGAGAAACAGAATGAGTAGAACAGACATGGTCCCCTGGACTATGGTAATCTGACTCGCACATATGCAATTTGGCAACTCTCAATGGTTTTGTAGTTTCATCAAGAATTGTACAAGTTTAACCTTACGTTACCGTAAACAACATGCCACACCGAGTTCAACCTCGGTGACGACAGTAGCATTCAACACAGCGGTACTTGCCTGCAGAAAGCTGGCCAGTGGTTCTGGAGCATACTTCATATGTGCCATCAGGGACAACACCTAAAACAAACAAAGCAGTCATCAAAACAGTTCACACTTTTTGTAGACTGTATTATGGGTAGTATATGAAAAGCTATTCTTCCCTCAGGTGCTACATAGAGTCAACTTGAGGCCTTGGTATTCACATGTTTATTTATTTTATTTGCATTGGAACACAACAAAGCAGAAAAATAAAGCAAAATCTGATACCATTCCACATATAACTCCAAAAATGGACCTGACTAGATTGTTGGCAGCCTCAAATGAATTTTGGAAAAAATAACTGAAATCCATCACTTCCTGTAACAATGAGAATTCTACTGGAATTTTGGACCACTCTTCTTTTGCCAACTGCTCCAGGTCTCTCACATTGGAAGGGTGCCTTCTGCTGTTTTCAGATCGCTCCACAGGTGTTCTATGGGATTTAGATCTGAACTCATTGCTGGCCACTTCAGAACTCTCCAGCGTGTTGTCTTAAACCATTTCTTGGTGCTTTTTGAAGTATGGTATACCATTGTCCTGCTGGATGACCCATGACCTCTGACGGAGACAAAGCTTTCTGACACTGGGCCCTTTCCTACATTGCGCAGCAAAATTCTTTGGTAGTCTTCAGATTTCATGATGCCATGCACACAGTCAAGGTTCAGATGTCATAATGGGTTAGGGTTAGTGTTAGTGGGTTAGGGTTATGCACACAGTCAAGGCATCCGGTGCCAGAAGCAGCAAAGCAACACCAAAACATCTGTGAACCTCCACTATATTTGACCGTAGTAGAATGATGTGCTTTACCAAAAAGCTCTATTTTGGTCTCATCTGTCCAAAGGGGGTTCTCCCAGAAAGATTTTGGCTTCCCCAGGTAAGTCGAGTCTGGCTTTTTTAATGTTTCTGTGTCAGCAGTGGGGTCCTCCTGGGTCTCCTATATAGCGTCCCATTTCATTCAGATGGCGACGGATAGTGCGAGCTGACCCTGCTGTACCCTGAGGCTGCAGGTCAGCAGATCTCTGGAGATGGACTTGTAGCCTGGAGATTGTCCATGTTTTTCCACAGTTTTGATCCTCAAATTCCACTCTTTTCTCCCTGCTCAGTGTGGTTCACACAGACACACAACACAAAGGTTGAGTCAACCTTTCTCCATTTTATTGTCAGTACCGGTAACTTGCCACAGGTGAGTTTAAATACAAATTAAAGGAGCATCACGTGTTTGAAATACAATTATTTCTTACAATTTTGAACAGTTTGTTGGCCTTTGTTGTTCCAATGCAAACAAAAGAAATAAACATGTGAATACCGAAGCATTTATAATTACAACAATTTCCTGGGAGAAGTGGTGCATTATCTGTCAGAAGTGCCAATATTTTTGTCCATGACTGTATGTTGGGTGACATATTCTATTTTTGCGGCCAGTCACTCATACAAAGCCGTGGCAGCACACCACCCCCACCCTCATCCACCTCCACTGGCTTCCGGTCAAGTCATGCATGTCTTATAAAATCCTTCTCCTCAGTCCACTCGGCACCTCTCTTAGTGTATTATTTATTATTTTCTAGAAAAGCCAGGAAGCAAAACTGATTGGTGTTGGCCTTCAAATCCAGTCATTTTGATATGCAAATTTGACATTATGAGTAGATTAAATGAATCGCCTATATATCAGTGCTCTCACTTTTGGTATAAGGTTTAATGGTTTATATATGACTGTTCATGAACATTTGCATTTATGTTATGTTATTTATGTTGTATGTTAAAATCAATAAATAATTTATAATTGCAAAACAAATTGTTAACATTTGCTTTTCTACATGAGTATATTGCCTTTCTCATACTCTAAAGCACGGCTGTGTAAATCAGCCCTGACTCTCTCTGCTGTCTGAGGGTTAGGGTCAGGCTGGTTCTCTCTGCTGTCTGAGGGTTAGGGTCAGGCTGGTTCTCTCTCTGCTGTCTGAGGGTTAGGGTTAGGGTCAGGCTGGTTCAGATGAGACATCACCGCCACTCACAGGCGTTCATGACCGTGTCTCCACGGATCTCAGGCTTCCAGTCATCCCAGGAGGTCTCGAAGCCCTCAGCGAAGCGGATGCAGAAGTTCTTAAAGTGGCCCTTGCTGACCAGCGACTCGGACGAGCAGGCAGTGATCAGTGTGCTCTCGATGGTGAGCACCAGGGCGGAGCCAGTGTCAGCGTCGATGCTGTGGTTGGCCTGCCGGGAGGGAGTGGGATGGAGGGGGAGGATGTAGAAGTGGGATGGAGGGGGAGGATGTTAAAGCGAAGACACAGGATAGGTTTGGATAACAAGGGATGAACATTGACGTTCTACTTGTGTGTTTGGGAATACAGTAAAAGCTTTACTGGTAACATTTTATTTGACGGTCTCATAAATGTAAATCAATACGTTGTTTTCCGTAGGTTAATACAACTTGTTTTTACTGTAGGTATGGTTACAGGTTGTGTAATATACATGGTTTATACTGTACACATGTATATTCATTAATGCAAATAAACAATTTGCCAACTCTTTACAAATGGTGTACACTCGAGTCGATGTGCTATTACATTGTTATCATGGCAGTGGTGGTCTACAGCAAGAGGCTTTGCCACATCACCATGGTAACAACGTCATAAAACATGCCACTGTATTACTGTTAATAGGGTTAGAGGTTTACAGCTGCTCATAACACCTCAGATAAAGTGTTACCAGGTGACTTAGATGTAGGAAATGTGTTCGTGTTTCCAAGGATACATTTATTATTACAGTACACACACTTTGATGCAGCCTGTTATGTAGTTATTTAATGTTGCTGTCATGTCATAATATACTGTAATGTTGCTCTCATTGGCAGTTATACTGTAATGAGTCACGCCACTCAATGACCTAGAAGATCATAAGACTTAAAAACACATTACTGGTCAGAATTATTGGTGCAAACTGGGATGTTGACCCTGTTTTCACTTTAAAGATTAAAACCATTTCAAGCTTATTCAGTGTTGAAGTTCCAGGCCTAAAAAAAGATTTTAAAAATGTCTGTGTAAGTAACATTTCACAAACTCAATGGCAGGGTGATGCAACAGTGACCTGTTCATATTCCTCCACAGGGAACCCTGTGCAACGGCACCAAGTTCATATCAATCCACAGGAGGCCCGTGCAATAAGGAACCTTTCAGAAATATGTCTCTGACTGTACAGTTGCATCCCCCGCCACAGTGCAGCAATGCAGTAAAGCTTTGTTTAGGCCCAGAACTGTATGACAATTGTTGTCATATGAAACTGTGATGGCTTTTAATGTAAGAAATGTGTCATTAAAACCATTACATCATTGACAGGCTGTCCCAAATAAAGCATATTTGTATAAAACATCACAAGAGATGAGAGTAGATTTGCAGGTTACTTTTCGTGCATATTTTTGCTGGCCTACAGATCTGCCGGCCCAAGCTTCACAGCGGATGCCCTCCATAACTGGTATATGTCCTTTCTATGGAGATAAGGGATACAACGTAACATAACTGGTATATGTCCTTTCTATGGAGATAAGGGATACAACGTAACATAACTGGTATATGTCCTTTCTATGGGATAAAACGGTAACTTGTGACTAACTTGTAGGAAAGCCCACTGACGTTGACAGATACTGTTAATGAATCCTGATCAATAAAAACTGATTTCAATTGTTTACTAAAATAAATGTGTGTGTCAAGAATAGCACACAAATATATATAATAATAAATAATAATAAATAAAATGATAATTTCCGGGATCTAAAACAATGAACGTAACACGTCTGGTTCCTGCTGTGACCCATGATGCATCATTACAAGGAGACTAAAGATGGATAGAGGGTAGGCTAGCCTCCAATCTTACTTACGTTTATTCTAGTCTTTCTATCAGAGAATCCCTACTTCAACCTCATAGTAATTGAAGTGAAAGGCTTGATTCCCATTACTGTGACTTCTGGTAGAAAGTTCCTGACCCTTACCTAACCCTAACACAATATAGATTTATTTTATTGGACTAAAACATATCAATGGGCGTGGCTAAAACAACTGGAAGAATAGCCTGGGAAAAATGACGGACGATAACAGGCAGTTCAGGCCCCAAACCGTCATGGTGACTCACCAGTAAAACAATAAAACTACCACGCATTTGAAATATCTCTTGAATATTCGTTTTACCAAACAACTTTTAGTACAGCTAAGACGTTTTGCAGTTGAAAATGCAACATCTATTCAGTTTGGAAATTAAAATCTAAGCTAGTAATATTAGTCACCAAATTCACCCCTTCAATTCACTCTTACTTCTAGAACACCCCGGGCCAACATTCCCTGCCCCTTAATGATGACGTTGTGTGGCACCACTGTACGCCATGCTGTGGCTAGAGCTGGATGTTAACGCCAGGCTATGGAGACGGGGTGGCTATGGTAGTGAGGGGTGGGATCACAGTTACCTGTGAGGTGTTGGTGATGGGGAGGCAGATGCCCAGGTCGTTGACGGTGAGCTGCAGGAAGAGGGTGCTGAAGGCCTGGGCGGAGGTCTGCTGGATGCCAGGCAGCTTGTCCACCACCTCCCTGGTGGCCATGTGGACGTCCTTGTTCAGGGCCAGACGCTGCTCGTTCCAGTTGTCATAGGCCGCCTTGTAGTTGAGCCAGAACAGCACAGCTACAGGAACAGCTCAGAGAGTTAGAACAGCTACAGGAACAGCTCAGAGAGTTAGAACAGCTCAGAGAGTTAGAACAGCTACAGGAACAGCAGGTAACGGTTTACTGTAGGTTGCGGCTGCCATTTACCTACTTGTTCTACATACGTAGCTACTTGCCTTTCATGGTCATATATAGCACTATCAAACGTGATGAATCTTACAAAGTCGAATTTGCGACATTGAGAAACCCTATGGCAATGGCAAGTCAAATTGTCGGGTAAATCAACAGAGCAGAGAAACAAACATACTTTTAGACATCTTCCGGCTACTAACAGGCTAAGTAAACTACTATTTTAGTAAACTAAATAAATAAATAACAATTATTTTTTAACTAAATAAACTTGAAACCTGTTAGCAGTTGTGAGTTGATCAGAATGACACAACCTAGTCTGTAAGGGTTAATCAGCCTAACCTCTGTCGAAGGCCACAGGCTGAGCAAAGACGATTGGTCGATTGAGCGTAATGAGGACGGCCTCCTTGTCCGAGGAGCCGCTGATCTCCTCCTGCAGGGCGTTCCGCAGGCCGATGCGAGTGCGAAAGTACGCCACCTGGTGGAAGTCTGACCCTGCCTCTTCATACACCTGAGGGAGAACACAGTAGTGATGCTGTATTAGTTTAGATTACATTCAACCTTTGTCATTGCACAGAGTACAACCAAATGTATTTTTTGCTCGAGGCGCAGGGTCAGCCATAGTCAGCGCCCCCCCGGAGCAATCAGGGGTTAAGCGCCTTGCTCAAGGGCACAACGCATACTGTCATGTATATATACATACTATTTACATACTGTATGTCATTTATAGAACTGACAGAGTAGCCCAGGCAGGACTCAAACCCCTAAACCTTGCATGTATCAGTCCATGCCTAAAGTCCCAACCTTCTGATGCATATCCCTGTTGAATTGTGGGCTCAATTCCTGCATAGGCCAAATACTACAATTGTGTAAACTGCAAGCAGCTTTAGAAAAAGGTATCTGCCATATGACCATGTGTCTGACCTGGTGTTTGACTATCTGGCCCAGGGCGAGGTGCAGATCCACTTGGCACTTTCCGAACAGTTTGAGGTAGCTGCTGCTGCCGCCGGGCTGGGCCTTGCACTGGATCCTGTTGGACAGCTCCAGCTCGATCAGGCCCGTCTCGAAGCGCACCGCCCGCATGGACGGAGTGGTGGCGGTCATCTGGATCCCCTGCAGACGACAAACGCTTCAGTCAGCAACCCATCCATATAAGGCTCTACAGTGCAGTGCGTTTGACTTCATGTCTCATAACAGTATGTAGATAGTTGTCCAAACTCCTGATCCATTTGACCTCTGCCTGCATCTCAGGATCCAACACATCCCTAACCCTAACCCACTGTGTGAAGACACCCTCACCCTAAAGCCCAGTTTACGCTCCTGCGTAAAATCGACGGCGTAGGCTACGGCGTAGATTAACGCGCACCTCTCCAAAAATGTAAGTACGCGTCAGTTTCTACGCAACCGTAAGCTCTGTGATTGGTCCGCTTGGTAGCACATGATTCCGACAAGATTCCGACTCTCTCGTCGGCCAAAATGCGGAAGCCATGACAGAAATGTCATTTACTTTTTCTGTAATTACTTATTAATAAAGATTTGAAAAATTATGATAACCATTGTATTATCTTAGTTTAATGTCATTTCAATGCATCATAGAACTTTTATTTACAACAAGCATAACAAACAAAAAATCGCTATTATGCCGCTTTGAGTAGAGCGCCCAATGGAAGCGTCAGGCACAGCCTTCCTATAAGGAGCGCGATTCACATTTACAAGATGTACAATCCTGTTTATTTAGAAATAAATGATTAGTTACAGGGAGCCCCATGGCTGTTCGTTGGGTTTAAATTATATTTATGATAGACATATTTAATGTTAAGTTATCTATAAGAACTGTGATTGGTCCGCTTGGTAGCGTCACATTCCGACTCTCTCGTAAATGCGGAAGTCATGACAGAAATGTCATTTACTTTTTCTGTAATTACTTATTAATAAAGATTTGAAAATGTATGATAACCATCTTATTATCTTAGTTTACTGTCATTTCAATGCATTATAGACATTTTCTTTACAACAAGCATAACAAAAATACGTTTTTTGATCGCTATTATGCCGCTATGAGTACACCGACCGTCGGCATTGTCAGAATGATAGCTAACCGGAAGAGGCACAGCACAGGGGCATAGAAAACACACTGCCACCTACCGATGTGACGGTGTAATTGCAGAGCGACCTACGTAGAAGTGTAAAGTGCGAAACCCCTTACGTAGGCTACGGCGTAGACGCGCGTAAATTCGACGCAGAAGCTTAAATCGGCCTTTACCCTAACCCAACTAACCCTAACCCACTGTGTGAAGACACCCTAACCCTAACCCACTGTGTGAAGACATCCAGACTGACCACAGGTCTCATGAATACCTTAAACATCAGACTGAGGGAGTAGAGCAGTATCTACCTTAAACATCAGACTGAGGGAGGAGAGCAGTATCTACCTTAAACATCAGACTGAGGGAGTACAGCAGTATCTTGGGCTTGTCCGTGTCTGTGGATACGTCATGTTCATTCCACAGGGGGATCGGCTGTTCTCCACCTGCAACAACACACACATTAAAATCTATGACCTTCCAGAGACCACACACAATTCTCTTTTCCAGGGACCTTTTCAGGGGATAAAACTTTTTTATTACGTTTATTAACTTTTTTATTACTTCAAAGAACAGTCATCCCAAAACACCCAAACACAACCAGACAGATCCCCTGCGTTCAGGCTCTACTGAAACAAACCTGAAACCTTCTGGATGACTTCATTAACTTCCTTCATGAAGACCTTCTGCAGGAACACCAGGTGGTTCAGCAGGTCTGTGGTCAGGTTGTGTTCAAATGAACCGATCTGGAGGGAGACGAATGACACAACAAAATCCAGACAACTTACTACCGTAATGTATTGTATTATATTTACTACCGTAATGTATTGTATTATATTTACTACCGTAATGTATTGTATTATATTTACTACCGTAATGTATTGTATTGTGGTGATTCACATTAAGTCAATAGGAGAGACATTCACCAAGGAGAGCTTGTACCTTTAAGAGTGGGTGTTAAAGGGGCTATGGTAGGGGAGGGGCCAGGGGTGTTCTAGAGGAGGGGCCAGGGGTGTTCTAGGGGAGGGGCCAGGGGTGTTCTAGAGGAGGGGCCAGGGGTGTTCTAGGGGAGGGGCCAGGGGTGTTCTAGAGGAGGGGCCAGGGGTGTTCTAGAGGAGGGGCCAGGGGTGTTCTAGGGGAGGAGCAGTGTGATGAGCAGCAGTGTCCATGTGGCCAAATATGTAAGAACGATCGCGGCTTGACGATCCACCAAGCAAGGATGACGTGTTAGACCGGAGCAGGAGCAGCACAACGCACAGGTGTTCAACCTGGTGAGACGCAGGAGGGGCGGAGTCACCGCATAGGGCCCGGAACCTTCTAGTGTTGGAAACGAATCCCTCTAACACCAAGTCTGAGAGGAGGCAGATCAAATGGCCAGCAGCTAACATGACTTCACTGTGGAATCAGTTTGATGAAGATGTCAACCAAATTCTGGAGGTAAGTATGAAAGGAGAGGCTGAGAGGAAGCTACAAGCCATGAGAACGATCATTGTCAGCATTGCAGCTGAAGAGGAGGAGAAGAAAAGTGCCAGAACACCTTACTCGTAGAACCAAAGAGTGATGAGGATCCACAACATCAGGCAGGAGATGAAGCTCTGAAGTCCCAGTACAAGGGGGCAGGAGAAGAGGACCGCTTTGGCCTGGCCCAGCTGCATCCTACGAAAGAAGATCAGTGTCCTCTGATGGGGAGAGTGGCATCGGATGTGGCATCACGAAAGGGCCCGAGCTGCTATTATTGCCAACCCCTTCAAGTTCACCAAGGAGTTGCTGGGGCAGAAGCGTAGTAGGAAACTGGCCTGCCAGATCAACATCTGAAGCAGACATACAGTGACCCTGAAAGAGAGCAGGAGTTGGGAGACCCTCCTGAACCGGATTTGCAGTTTGACATGTCAGAACTGCAGCTAAAGGAAGTCAGAGAGGTCGTCCGCAAAGCAAGGGCAAGCTCTGCTCCAGGACTAAGCAGCACCTTGTATAAAGCTCTGCTCCAGGACTAAGCAGCACCTTGTATAAAGCTCTGCTCCAGGACTAAGCAGCACCTTGTATAAAGCTCTGCTCCAGGACTAAGCAGCACCTTGTATAAAGCTCTGCTCCAGGACTAAGCAGCACCTTGTATAAAGCTCTGCTCCAGGACTAAGCAGCACCTTGTATAAAGCTCTGCTCCAGGACTAAGCAGCACCTTGTATAAAGCTCTGCTCCAGGACTAAGCAGCACCTTGTATAAAGCTCTGCTCCAGGACTAAGCAGCACCTTGTATAAAGCTCTGCTCCAGGACTAAGCAGCACCTTGTATAAAGTGTACAAGAACTCTCCCAAAATCATGCTGCCTCTGTGGAAGATCCTGCGAGTCTTCTGGAGAAGAGGGAAGATCCCAGAACAGTGGAGAGTTGCGGAAGGGGTGTAGATCCCGAAAGAGGAAACCTCCACTGAGATAGACCAGTTCCGCATTATCTGCCTGCTGTTTGTCGAGGCGAAGGTCTTCTTCAGTGCCGCTTCCAAGCAGCTGTGCACCTACCTGGCCGAGAACACCTACATTGACAAATCAGTCCAGAAGGGTGGCATTTCATAATCAACACAGATGAGACTTCTGCAAGCACCAGATGGGAAGCTTTTAAAGCTTACATTAGGGGCCAGATTATTAGTTCTAAATCTAAAAGAGCTAAACAAAAATTTACATTGTTGGAGTCAAAAATCAAAGTCTTGGAGAGAAATTATTATCAAAATCCCGATCCAAAAACTCACCAGGAATTGTTATTGTTGAGAACACAGTATAATGAAATGTCAACTGCAAAAGCTACAGATAATCTTTTAAAACTTAAACAAACTATATTTGACCAAGGGGAAAAATCTGGAAAAATCGTAGCATGGCGCTTAACACTAGGAAAGCCGTGAGGTGTCGTAGAGCACCAGTGAGTACAAAAAAAAATCTACCTTTGCACTCGATCAAATTTCAGGACCCTCCTTTCATGACTTTTCCTAGATATGTGCGTTCTACCACCCAGCATCTTTACATTTTCCAAATCGAGTTAGTATAAAGCGATTTTGCAGTATTTCTGTGTGTGTCTGTGTATTTGCCTTGGGATTCGGCTGCCATCTTTTTCTCCAAGGCTGCAATTCTCTTTTATATCAGCAGAGGTAGCAAGGGGACACACACTGTGCTCAACCTTCAGGCTTCAGTGCTGAATTAGATACAGTATAAGACTGATAAGTATGTAACATAATGTGTTTATATATAGGCTATATATAGCAATCCTCAAATCCTGCAGTGCCAGACGTGAATGAATGAATGAATGAATGAATGAATGGTCTTTATTGTCATTGCTATAGTACAGGTACCAAACAACGAAATTTGGGACTATAAGTACTAAAATAAAAATGTACATACAAATGTACTTAAAAACACTAAAAAACACCAGCGTTTCCCCGCGGTGGTGTAGCGGTCTAAGCACTGGCCACTAGTGCATGCTGCCCACCGGGGCCGGGGTTCGTATCCCGGCTCGCCAGACCCGGATATGGCCAGGGCACACACGGGGAACGGCATATTGGGCGGCCGCTCCCGAGGGGGGTATAGGAGTAGTTCCGGACAAGGATCCGTCGCGCAACAGCGCCCCCGTCTGGTGCTGGAATAACGGTGCTGGGCTCGAGGAGCCAGTCAGCTAGTCTGCCTGGCGGCCTCCTCTGGGACTGCCGGCCGCGGGGTCGTGCGGCGGATCCCTCGCAATAGGCAGGGGATAATTGGATGCTAGGTTGGGTTCAATTGGCTACCAAATTGGGTGAAAAAAGGGATAAAATCTGAAAAACAAATAAAAACAAATAAAAAAAAACACCAGCGTTGAAGCCACTCCAAGCCTCGCGTCTGTGCGCGCCGCCATCTTGGACGTGTCCCCCTGCTTAAGCCAGTACATGTCCAGGCCCGTCTGAAGTTTGCTAGAGAGCATTTGGATGATCCAGAAGAGGATTGGGAGAATGTCATATGGTCAGATGAAACCAAAATAGAACTTTTTGGTAAAAACTCAACTCGTCGTGTTTGGAGGAGAAAGAATGCTGAGTTGCATCCAAAGAACACCATACCTACTGTGAAGCATGGGGGTGGACACATCATGCTTTGGGGCTGTTTTTCTGCAAAGGGACCAGGACGACTGATCCGTGTAAAGGAAAGAATGAATGGGGCCATGTATCGTGAGATTTTGAGTGAAAACCTCCTTCCATCAGCAAGGGCATTGAAGATGAAACGTGGCTGGGTCTTTCAGCATGACAATGATCCCAAACACACCGCCCGGGCAACGAAGGAGTGGCTTCGTAAGAAGCATTTAAAAGTCCTGGAGTGGCCTAGCCAGTCTCCAGATCTCAACCCCATAGAAAATCTTTGGAGGGAGTTGAAAGTCTGTGTTGCCCAGCGACAGCCCCAAAACATCACTGCTCTAGAGGAGATCAGCATGGAGGAATGGGCCAAAATACCAGCAACAGTGTGTGAAAACCTTGTGAAGACTTACAGAAAACGTTTGACCTCTGTCATTGCCAACAAAGGGTATATAACAAAGTATTGAGATTAACTTTTGTTATTGACGAAATACTTATTTTCCACCATCATTTGCAAATAAATTCTTTAAAATTAGATTTTCTGGATTGTTTTTTCTCATTTTGTCTCTCATAGTTGAAGTGTAGCTATGATGAAAATTACAGGTCTCTCATCTTTTTAAGTGGGAGAACTTGCACAATTGGTGGCTGACTAAATACTTTTTTGCCCCACTGTACAAATTATTAATAATTATTTATTTTCAAGATTTGTTTTATCTTTTTCAAAAAACTCAATAAATATATTGTTGGAAAAAAAAAGATGAAATATCTTAAATCAAGGAAATATGTGCTTGTTTTTTGACTAGTTTTAAGATATCTTTTAATAGTTTGAAGACAATTTTGGCAAGTGAAATTTTCCTGTTCTGTTGGCAGATAATGTTGCTTATTTTAAGTAAAATTTCCCCCATTTTATTGCTTTTTGTTCTTGTTTTTGAGAGCTGACATTTTGCAGAGCAGCCTTACCTCAGCCACGCAGCGCAAGTAGTTGCCCTGGAGGTAGTTGCCTTGCTTGGCGGGGAAGTCATCGGCCTGCCAGCACTGGTCGGCGTGGCTCTCATGGTCCTCCATGATGTACTCTCCTGACATGGTGACGGGGGGGAGGTTGAGGCTGGCCGAGGGGGGCATGGTGGACATGTCCACTGGGGACACCTTGGACTGGAAGCACAGCTTGTGGTTGGGCAGCTCAAAGGTGAACCTGGTCTGGGCGCCTATATGGAGGGTGAACAGTGTTGTTGTTGGTGAAACAGAATGAGGAAGGGTGAGAAAATGGCTGTTTTTATCAGTCTGTATGACTGTCTGTCTGTCTGTCTGTCTGTCTGCCTGTATGTCTGTCTGTCTGTCTGTCTGTCTGTATGACTGGGAATAACATGCAAATCAAATGACCAAAACAAGCTGATAAACCGGGGTAGGGGGATAAACAAACTGGGTCTGGATGAAACACTGCACCGTCTCCTAGAAGGACACGAGTCTGCAGATATGTTGACGGTCTGCAGTGACGCTCTGTGACACATTAGATTGTCACAGTGTATCGCTGTGGTGAAGTTTAGACACCTATTCTACCCTGAAATGTGCACTGCTACTGTGTGAAAATTCCCCTCTCAGCCTACATCTGTATTGGAAGGAAAGCATGCTCCAGTAGACAGACAGGCAGACAGACAGGCAGACAGACAGACAGACAGACAGAAGGAAAGCATGCTCCAGCAGACAGACAGACAGACAGACAGACAGACAGACAGACAGACAGACAGAAGGAAAGCATGCTCCAGTAGACAGACAGGCAGACAGACAGGCAGACAGACAGAAGGAAAGCATGCTCCAGTAGACAGACAGACAGACAGACAGGCAGACAGACAGAAGGAAAGCATGCTCCAGTAGACAGACAGACAGGCAGACAGACAGACAGACAGAAGGAAAGCATGCTCCAGTAGACAGACAGGCAGACAGACAGGCAGACAGACAGAAGGAAAGCATGCTCCAGCATTGCCGCCTCCGCCCCCCCCCCCCCACACCCCCCGGAAAAATGAAAATAGAATGAAATAACAATGTTAGTGGAGTGTGCTGACCGGTCATGCCGTGGCTCTTCATGCGGCCCATCTTGTACTCAGCCTTGAGCGAGGGCAGCAGGGCGGCGCCGATGGTGATGCCGTCCAGCATGGCGCTGAACTTTAGCACGATGGGCTTCTTCTCCAGTCCCTCGGGGAGCTGCGGGAACTCGTTGGCCTCCACCGGGGTCTGGTTGACGCTCAGCGCCTTGTCTGAGGAGGGCTGAGGGGTGGGGGTGTCCTCCCTACTAGGGGGCGGCCTGACATGGGAATGGGCGGCAAGTTAAAGGTGAACGTCTTCATTTGTTATTCAGCCCAATAGCTGTTTGGGCTAAGTTGAGAGTATAGAAGTATTAACAGTATAAAAGTGCACTGTGTGAAAAAAATAAAAAAATAAAGAAGCTTTTATAGTGAATAAGTCATACACTTCTCACACGTACTATTTTCTAATTAAATACAAATGCATAACACCACATTTCTAAATCTACCCAAGGCCCTCCTCTCCCCTGGCCTGTCCCCCCAGACTCACACGTTGGACGGCTGGCGGATGAGGTCTGAGATCTGCTTGGAGAGCTGGTGGGAGCTGCGGACCATCATGCTGTGCAGCGTGGCCGGGTGCTGGGGGATGTTGATGATGATGGCGCCAACCTTGAACACGGCGGCGTTGTTGGTCCTCAGGCCGCGCTGGGCGCTGTACAGAGCCTGGGACTTGGCTATGTTGCACTTCACCACCGTCCTGGACAGAGAAGACAGATGGCAGTGCTAAAACAACAACGGGACCACAGGTTTTTTTTTAAATGACATCTACAGTTGACTCCAGTTACTGCGTCTATCTATTACATGAGGTGGCCGGCCCTCATTACCATTTAGGCTAATGCACTTTATCATAGTGGGTTCTAGATATGAAATATAAACTATATACTATATATAAACTATATATTTTCGATTGTAATTGTGTGCATTTAACACAACTAGGGGCGGCTGTGGCGCAGGAGGTAGAGCCGCCGTCTAATGATCGCACGTTTGGCAGATCGGCGGTTCGAGCTCCGGCTGGCCACATGTCGAGGTGTCCTTGGGAAAGACACTGAACCCCAAATTGCTCCCAGTGAGCGGGACGGCACCTTGCATGGCAGCTTGCCGCCATGTGTGTGTGAATGTGTGTGTGAATGGGTGAATGAGAGGCCGTTGTAAAGCACTTTGGATAAAGGCGCTATATAAGTGCAGTCCATTTACCATTTACCATTTAACTAAGCATGTGGTCATTATTATTTCCTGTATGTCTAAAACCACAAACGAAGTTCCTTTGGGGAGAAGTTAAGTCATTATAATCTAAATCTTTTCATGCTCCAGTTTAGTTTAGTTATGCTTTCACAACAATGCAACTTATCAGAAGTCAACTATATAGGGTAACATTAATGTAAACATGTGTTTTGGTAAAGTTTTCACTTATTACACGACAAGCACATTCCACACATTCACAGCCGACAGCATGCAGGTCACGGGTGCTTCAGAAGACAGGGTTCAGGTATGAAGGCAGGGTACAGGTATGAAGGCAGGGTTCAGGTATGAAGGCAGGGTTCAGGTATGAAGGCAGGGTTCAGGTATGAAGGCAGGGTTCAGGTATGAAGGCAGGGTTCAGGTATGAAGGCAGGGTTCAGGTATGAAGGCAGGGTTCAGGTATGAAGGCAGGGTTCAGGTATGAAGGCAGGGTTCAGGTATGAAGGCAGGGTTCAGGTATGAAGGCAGGGTTCAGGTATGAAGGCAGGGTTCAGGTATGAAGGCAGGGTTCAGGTATGAAGGCAGGGTTCAGGTATGAAGGCAGGGTTCAGGTATGAAGACAGGGTTCAGGTATGAAGGCAGGGTTCAGGTATGAAGGCAGGGTTCAGGTATGAAGACAGGGTTCAGGTATGAAGGGTTCAGGTATGAAGGCAGGGTTCAGGTATGAAGACAGGGTTCAGGTATGAAGGCAGGGTTCAGGTATGAAGGCAGGGTTCAGGTATGAAGACAGGGTTCAGGTATGAAGGCAGGGTTCAGGTATGAAGGCAGGGTTCAGGTATGAAGGCAGGGTTCAGGTATGAAGGCAGGGTTCAGGTATGAAGGCAGGGTTCAGGTATGAAGGCAGGGTTCAGGTATGAAGGGTTCAGGTATGAAGGCAGGGTTCAGGTATGAAGGCAGGGTTCAGGTATGAAGGCAGGGTTCAGGTATGAAGGCAGGGTTCAGGTATGAAGGCAGGGTTCAGGTATGAAGGCAGGGTTCAGGTATGAAGGCAGGGTTCAGGTATGAAGGGTTCAGGTATGAAGGCAGGGTTCAGGTATGAAGGCAGGGTTCAGGTATGAAGGCAGGGTTCAGGTATGAAGGGTTCAGGTATGAAGGGTTCAGGTATGAAGGCAGGGTTCAGGTATGAAGGCAGGGTTCAGGTATGAAGGCAGGGTTCAGGTATGAAGGCAGGGTTCAGGTATGAAGGCAGGGTTCAGGTATGAAGGCAGGGTTCAGGTATGAAGGCAGGGTTCAGGTATGAAGGCAGGGTTCAGGTATGAAGGCAGGGTTCAGGTATGAAGGCAGGGTTCAGGTATGAAGGCAGGGTTCAGGTATGAAGGCAGGGTTCAGGTATGAAGGCAGGGTTCAGGTATGAAGGGTTCAGGTATGAAGGCAGGGTTCAGGTATGAAGGCAGGGTTCAGGTATGAAGGCAGGGTTCAGGTATGAAGGGTTCAGGTATGAAGGGTTCAGGTATGAAGGCAGGGTTCAGGTATGAAGGCAGGGTTCAGGTATGAAGGCAGGGTTCAGGTATGAAGGCAGGGTTCAGGTATGAAGGCAGGGTTCAGGTATGAAGGCAGGGTTCAGGTATGAAGGCAGGGTTCAGGTATGAAGGCAGGGTTCAGGTATGAAGGCAGGGTTCAGGTATGAAGGGTTCAGGTATGAAGGCAGGGTTCAGGTATGAAGGCAGGGTTCAGGTATGAAGGCAGGGTTCAGGTATGAAGGCAGGGTTCAGGTATGAAGGCAGGGTTCAGGTATGAAGGCAGGGTTCAGGTATGAAGGCAGGGTTCAGGTATGAAGGCAGGGTTCAGGTATGAAGGCAGGGTTCAGGTATGAAGGCAGGGTTCAGGTATGAAGGCAGGGTTCAGGTATGAAGGCAGGGTTCAGGTATGAAGACAGGGTTCAGGTATGAAGACAGGGTTCAGGTATGAAGGCAGGGTTCAGGTATGAAGACAGGGTTCAGGTATGAAGGCAGGGTTCAGGTATGAAGACAGGGTTCAGGTATGAAGGCAGGGTTCAGGTATGAAGGCAGGGTTCAGGTATGAAGACAGGGTTCAGGTATGAAGGCAGGGTTCAGGTATGAAGGCAGGGTTCAGGTATGAAGGCAGGGTTCAGGTATGAAGGCAGGGTTCAGGTATGAAGGCAGGGTTCAGGTATGAAGGCAGGGTTCAGGTATGAAGGCAGGGTTCAGGTATGAAGGCAGGGTTCAGGTATGAAGGCAGGGTTCAGGTATGAAGGCAGGGTTCAGGTATGAAGGCAGGGTTCAGGTATGAAGGGTTCAGGTATGAAGGCAGGGTTCAGGTATGAAGGCAGGGTTCAGGTATGAAGGCAGGGTTCAGGTATGAAGGCAGGGTTCAGGTATGAAGACAGGGTTCAGGTATGAAGGCAGGGTTCAGGTATGAAGGCAGGGTTCAGGTATGAAGGCAGGGTTCAGGTATGAAGGCAGGGTTCAGGTATGAAGGCAGGGTTCAGGTATGAAGGGTTCAGGTATGAAGGCAGGGTTCAGGTATGAAGACAGGGTTCAGGTATGAAGGCAGGGTTCAGGTATGAAGGCAGGGTTCAGGTATGAAGGCAGGGTTCAGGTAAGAGTTGTGCGTTAAGGCTACTGTGGTGTGGTAGACTGTGGTATGGTAGACTGTGGTATAGTAGACGGTGGTATGGTAGACTGTGGTATTGTATTGTTTGATGTCTGCTGAGATAGTAGCAGCAACAACATACAGAAACTCTTGTTTGGCTGTGCTGGTAGGAGACGTAGGGAAATCCTCCAGTCTGACGGAGATGGAAGAGAAAGTACAGGAGAGACAGGAAGTAAGAAGAGAAGCACACAGAGACAAAAGAGTAGACAAGGACTTTGCTTTCCCAGTCACATTTGGATTAATATTAGATAAGTATAGACAAGGCTGATAGCATATATAACATCACATGCAATGGAATAATTAGGTTCTGTGTCATTAATCACCCCCAAATGTAATAAAAACAAACGAATACAGGCAAAACTAACTAGTTAGTTACTATTAGTTTTAGTTATTTGAAAAATTACAATCCACAGAGACATAATGTCTTTTGAGAAGAAATGATCCATAAAGACATACATATACAGATGTACTATAACAGTGATTCAACGCATCAGCAAGACACTCTATTTGAGCTGCAACATTTGCAGGAAAAGCACTATACAAATAAAAAGTTATTATTATTATTTGTTCTTGGCACTGTTCTTGGCGCTCTATTTAATGTGGTTCACCACTTTGACGGCATCTTTCAAAGTTTCATCAAGCGCTGGCACCATATCCTTGGCTGCTAATGCCTCTCTATGCAGAAAGCAGTGGTTCTAATGCCTCTCTATGCAGAAAGCAGTGGTTTTAACGCCTCTCTGTTAGACACTTCTGCGATGCCCTCAGCTCCTGGAGTCGTCTTTGAAAGTACCCGACCGGTTTGTCTTGGTCCACGGGATGTTTTGTTTTTACATTTTGATGGTTTCATGCTCTGTTGTGCGAGCACATCACCACACAACACACATAGGGCTTTCACACCGGCAAAAAACCGTGCCCGTTCGCGTTCGGAAACCTCCGAACGTTGGCGCTGTCTGGCGAACAAGCCCGCGGCACGGTTCTTTGCCGGTGTGAAAGCCCTAACACTGGGGTTCAGTCCCTGCACTTTGCCATATTTAGCTACTGCTCGAATGACAGGTGACAGGCTAAGTTGTTGTCAATCAAGTTCTATGTGACCATTGCAACGGCTAGACTACTGTAAGTCTTTCACGCATGTCTGTCAAAATAAAAGTCCAACATCAGAAAGCTAAGCACTAGAACCATTTTGGTTTTTTCTAGTGTTAAAATAGAATTAAATTAAAAAGTGACCACACACTCTGCGACCCAACGAGTCTGAGACCAACCTCTGAGTGGCGCCCCTCCAGTTGAGAAACACTACTAGAAGACTTTAATCATTGGTGCTTTCATAAAACACCTGATATGAACATGAAGTAAGCTGCAGTACTCACTGGATGTCAGGCGTGATGCCCTCCAGCAGCACGATGTTGACGCCCCCGATGTGAGCAGACGCACACGTCTCTGTCATCTTCTGGTGCAGGATGTCTATCAAACACAGCTTTGGATCAGTTCAGTGCAGAGAGTGCTTCAGATGAAGAAAACATGTCCCAAAATGTAATTACTAAAAGCAAACAAACACATATGATTAGATTACTTTCTTTGCAGCCCAAGGTCGAAAAGTATTTGATGTAATGTGCCACAGTCTGGTGAAAAGGGCCGTATGCCGGAAAAAAGCTTCTTTTTAGTTTTTTTGTTTATAAATATACAATTATTATGTGTTTTCATTTTTTTTGCATATTAGGAAAGTTCAAATGTTGAAGAGTTGACTCAATATAACTAAACAGTTATAAATATAAATACTTGTAATTTGTGAGTTGGATTCACTGTGTCTGCCCTAGGCTACTGGGTAAGTGACACATGGCTTGTAAACAAACGTACATTTCAGGACTGTGTGATCATCTAGTTATGTGTAGCTATGTGTTTTTAGCATGTTGATGTTCTATCAGCATGTTGTGATGTAACATGAAGTTAGACGTTTGTAGCAATGGTCCTTATTTGCGCCTACTAGGACCTGTTTTGCGTGTGTTTTGATTCAGAGCGCATTTCTCCGCTATTTGGTTTGAGGTGGACCAACATTAAAATAAGCATATCTTCTTCAACGATTTCAATGTATGACACATCATATCAAAGCTTACAATCTGCACTTTCATAATCTGGAAACAACTGAACAATTACCATGACTTTTTAACCAGACCCTGTCACATATTTGCTTGAGCCAGCCTGCCAGATAGGGTTAGGGTTAGTTAGGGTTACTCTACAGAGCGACTCTCACCCTTCATCTTCTCCTTGAGCGTGAAGCTGCCGTGGATCTTCTTCAGCTCCGCCTCCATGGTCAGCCCGCCGATGTCGGCCTCCAGGTGGGTGCGGTTCACCATGCCGATGCCGAACACGATGAGCGTGACGTGCTGCGGCTCAGAGCTGACCAGGCTGCGGCGCCGCCCCGGGGGCTTGTTGGGGCCGGAGTCCTGCTGCTCGTTCTCAAAGATCACCCGGCAGGGCGGCTCCCCGGGGCTGCGGCCGCCATCTGGCAGAGAGGAGGAGAGCAACGTGGAGGTGAGAACTACGGTGGCCCACCAGGTGGAGAGGAGGAGAGCAACGTGGATGTGAGAACTACGGTGGCCCACCAGGTGGAGAGGAGGAGAGCAACGTGGATGTGAGAACTACGGTGGCCCACCAGGTGGAGAGGAGGAGAGCAACGTGGATGTGAGAACTACGGTGGCCCACCAGGTGGAGAGGAGGAGAGCAACGTGGATGTGAGAACTACGGTGGCCCACCAGGTGGAGAGGAGGAGAGCAACGTGGATGTGAGAACTACGGTGGCCCACCAGGTGGAGAGGAGGAGAGCAACGTGGATGTGAGAACGACGGTGGCCCACCAGGTGGAGAGGAGGAGAGCAACGTGGATGTGAGAACTACGGTGGCCCACCAGGTGGAGAGGAGGAGAGCAACGTGGATGTGAGAACTACGGTGGCCCACCAGGTGGAGAGGAGGAGAGCAACGTGGATGTGAGAACGACGGTGGCCAGACGTCGACTCTGTTGGTCTCATTCCATAAATGTGAAATTGGAACATTGCCTGCTTTTTTTAAAGATTTGTATACCGAATATACCGGTTATCTTGTTGAAGCAATGAAACATTTGAGATGTTGAATGATGTTGTATCATGTTTTTGAAATAAAAGTGATCAAAAACAACTTTTGTAATGGGACCCTTTGAGATCCATCAACGGTACACAAAAGCTTAAATGAAACAACATTAGCAAATAAAAAAAGTCACAATACATTTTGGCTTTGGCATTTGTGTTTTGCTAATGTTGTTGTGTTGTGGCTTTTGCAGTTGTGTTTTGCTAGTCGGTTTTGTGATTTTGTTTTTGTGTTTGTTATAATGTTGATGTGTTTTCAGAATATGTTTGGTTGCTTTTATTTAGTTTTGGCACTTTCTTATTGTGTAGTGTTTTGCACCTGAGGGCCACCGGTGGCAGAATAACTTGAATTGAGTAAAAACAGGATAATAATACAGAAGAAGTAGAAGAATGGTTTATTTGCCTTGACTTGTCAATACATTTTTAATTGTTCTTTGCTTTAGGCACAGGGTCAGCCATAGTCGGCACCCCTGGAGCAATTAGGGGTCAAGTGCCTTGCTCAAGGGCCCATGCAGCTCCCTCCTGAGGCGGGAATCGAACCAGCGACCTTCCGAGACCTGCTAGACCTGCTAGCCGGCCTCTCTAACCACTAGTCTACCTGTGTGCAGTGCAGTGCTGTGCAGGAGTAGTCCAAGCTGAGACTAAAGTGGTCCTACCAGACACCATGGAAGGAGAAACTAACTGTGACAGAGGTAGATTGCTGCTCAAAGCCCTAAACATGGGACCTCTCGCAGCCAGAACAACAAGACTGCTACAGACTGCCAAAGGGTTAGGGTTAGAGAGAGGTATGGCTACATGAGATGACTATGTGAGACTAGTAACAGCAGTGTCCTTACCTGAGAGGCAGTTCTCAGGAGAGTTCTTCTCCAGGATGCCGGTGGGGTCGGAGATAAGAGAGTAGAAGTTGAGCAGCTTGTACATGTTCTGCCAGCACTCGGCCGAGGGCTCGCTCTGCTCCGACACGGTGATGGAGTCGGAGTCGTCCATCTGGATGGCCATGTGGTCTGCCACGTCCCGCGAGCCCTTCCGGGACACCTGAGAATAACATCATAAAACATAGTTGGTTTATTGCTATGCAATAAATGTCAATTGTTAGAATTTGACATGTTTGCTCCAGGCACAGGGTCAGCCATAGTCTAGGCACAGGGTCAGCCATAGTCTAGACACAGGGTCAGCCATAGTCTAGGCACAGGGTCAGCCATAGTCTAGGCACAAGGTCAGCCATAGTCTAGACACAGGGTCAGCCATAGAGTAGACACAGGGTCAGCCATAGTCTAGACACATGGTCAGCCATAGTCTAGACACAGGGTCAGCCATAGTCTAG
The DNA here is from genome assembly GCF_963989245.1 of Nansenia antarctica. Classification (NCBI taxonomy): domain Eukaryota; kingdom Metazoa; phylum Chordata; class Actinopteri; order Argentiniformes; family Microstomatidae; genus Nansenia; species Nansenia antarctica. The sequence continues at coordinate 33,415,617 of NC_137681.1, read as the reverse complement.
ACACAGGGTCAGCCATAGTCTAGACACAGGGTCAGCCATAGTCTAGACACAGGGTCAGCCATAGAGTAGACACAGGGTCAGCCATAGTCTAGACACAGGCTTAGCCATAGTCGGTGCACCTGGAGCAATTAGGGGTTAAGTGCCTTGCTCAAGGGCACATGCGTTTCTCAGCTCACTGACACTGTACAGCAGGGGTCGGCAATAGGCGGCCCGTGGGCCATTGCTGGCCCGTCACCAATAATATTTGGCCCAGCTGATTATTTTGAGGGTTAGGGTTAGTTTTTTTTTTACAATATCGGACCGACAGTCCCACACCGCGCCTATAATGTCCGAATAGAGAATCTACCACCACCTGGATAATGCTTATTGTACTTTTATTCATGTTGAGAGTGAATGACACAGGGACAGACAATCAGGCAGCGGGGTGCACCGAAGCGCACTGACGCCGAACCCCTCATAGTGAATCATAAGTAGGTGGACAAGGCGTGGTGCTGAAATAGCCGACATGCGGTGTGGTTTGAAAAAAATAACATAGCTCATTAAATCATTCAAACGTAATGTTTACGTATGTGACTGCAACACACATATGAACAGTAACAAAGCAAATTCTGTTTAATTTTCTGAAAAACATTGACAACAAAATCGGCGCAACAGTGGTGGTAGGCCTATGCTCCTGAAACGACAGAGCAAACGCGCTATTAGGGATAATAAGTACAATGAGCCATAAGCCATTCATTCAAAATATACAAAATACAATTAGGTTATTAAATACAATAACGACTGGCTTGGTACTCACTTAATGTGAAAAGTGGCATCTCCCATCGGTCACTATTTGCTTGATATCTGGTGATATTGACGTCACTTTAATCCGCAGGCAGTTTTTTTTATTTTTTATGCATCTATCGATTCCTCTCGTGCGTCTTTATCACATTCATTGAGGAAAAGGACGACTCGCATGTATAGAAAGGGAACATTGTGAGCAGGGAAGATGCGAGTCTCACA
>NC_137681.1:33399615-33409615 GCF_963989245.1 Nansenia antarctica | reverse complement strand
GGCAGAGAGACGGCCGCTCACTTTTAGCGAGATGCGGAAAACAGGAAAGTTGAACCATTTAAAATGGATGTGTGTGTGTGTGTGTGTGTGTGTGTGTGTGTGTGTGTGTGTGTGTGTGTCGAACACGGAGAGAAGTGGACACTAAAGGACAGACGCAAATAACAAATACAACAACAGCAACAACCGGTAAAAAACAAAACATCAGCTTCTACATAAATAAAACTAAAACACAACAGAACCCCCCCCCCCACCTGTCTGTAGGCTCCCCCCCCCCCCCCCCCCCCCCACCTGTCTGTAGGCTGTTGTGCTGAGAGCGGGTGGCGGGGGACTCCTGGGCGACCCCCCCCGCCCTGTTCCCCACGGCGTTGGACATCCAGTTGTAAAAGCTGACGGAGGAGGGCTGGGACAGCAGCGGGTGCTCCGTCAGCATGTCTGGCCCGCTGTTTCCTGCAGAGGCGAAGAGAGCGGCGAGGGACGTCAATGTAGGGCGGCGGTAGAGGCTTAGAGGCTAGAGAGGCCGGCTAGCAACCGGAAGGTCACTGGACTGATCCCTGCGGAGCTGCATGTGCCCTTGAGCAAGGCACTTAACCCATAACTGCTCAGGGGAGCTGACTAGGGCTGACCCTGGGCCTAGAGTAAACATACCAAATTCCAACAAGTGACAAAAATAAAATAATTCTTCTTATTCTTCTTATATGGAAAGAATGGTGAGGGATTTCAATTTAACCAGTCAAACATTTAACCGGTTAACATTTAACAGGTCAATCATTCCCAGGGCATAATCTAAGCTAATTCTATGTAGCTGTGACTGCTTGCTAACGTTTACTATATTTGGGTTATTTGCATTAAACAGAAAACAAAAAGGAATCCCGTCAGCCAGACGTTGCTACCACTTTATCAACAAGAACATTAACACAGTCTAGCTGAGGGATTAGGGTTAGTTATGTTTTTGTAATGTTATGTTTTGTAAATGTAATTATGTTTCTGGTAATATCTGCATATTGTTTCTCCCCACCAAACCCTAAGTTTTACATCTTACTGTACCCCTAACCCTAACCTTACTGTAACCCTACACAAGAGTTGGCTTTGGTTCCTCCACAAAACAGTAATAAGTAACGTAGCAAGTAGAATAAGTAGACCTTCATCATGATGCAGTAACAGTAACAGAGGGTCATGGGCGTACCTGTGGGCGGGGGAGTACCTGTGGGCGTACCTGTGGGCGGGGGAGTACCTGTGGGCGTACCTGTGGGCGTGGCGTACCTGTGGGCGTACCTGTGGGCGTGGCGTACCTGTGCGGGTGAGGGAGCTGCTCTTGGCGGGGGGGGCAGCAGTGGGGGGCTCGTTCCTCTGGGGCGTGCCCTCCAGCAGGTTGTGCAGGCTGGGGAAGCTGCCCGTCAGGTAGCTGAGCAGGCTCTCCTTGCGGGGGCTGTCCTTGGCAGGCATCCCCCCGCGGCTGACGTGGGCCGGGGAGTCGGCAGCCGTGTCCCCGCTGGTGTAACTCAGGGACTGGTAGGGGTGGGAGCCCTGGAGAACATAAACACATCACATGTTTCACTTGGGTTAGTTAAAGAAGAACGTGTCCCCGCTGGTGTAACTCAGGGACTGGTAGGGGTGGGAGCCCTGGAGAACATAAACACATCACATGTTTCACTGCTGGTGTAACTCAGGGACTGGTAGGGGTGGGAGCCCTGGAGAACATAAACACATCACATGTTTCACTGCTGGTGTAACTCAGGGACTGGTAGGGGTGGGAGCCCTGGAGAACATAAACACATCACATGTTTCACTGCTGGTGTAACTCAGGGACTGGTAGGGGTGGGAGCCCTGGAGAACATAAACACATCACATGTTTCACTGCTGGTGTAACTCAGGGACTGGTAGGGGTGGGAGCCCTGGAGAACATAAACACATCACATGTTTCACTGCTGGTGTAACTCAGGGACTGGTAGGGGTGGGAGCCCTGGAGAACATAAACACATCACATGTTTCACTGCTGGTGTAACTCAGGGACTGGTAGGGGTGGGAGCCCTGGAGAACATAAACACATCACATGTTTCACTGCTGGTGTAACTCAGGGACTGGTAGGGGTGGGAGCCCTGGAGAACATAAACACATCACATGTTTCACTGCTGGTGTAACTCAGGGACTGGTAGGGGTGGGAGCCCTGGAGAACATAAACACATCACATGTTTCACTGCTGGTGTAACTCAGGGACTGGTAGGGGTGGGAGCCCTGGAGAACATAAACACATCACATGTTTCACTGCTGGTGTAACTCAGGGACTGGTAGGGGTGGGAGCCCTGGAGAACATAAACACATCACATGTTTCACTTAGTTAAAGAAGAACGGACACCTCACTGCCTGCTTCATATCGCTTCTCTACACCGACAGTCGGAGACTAAGAGATGACGGGCGAACCGTCACAACCGGAGGTTTCAGGTCTCAAGTTTTATTGTTACGTCACATTACAAGTGTAAGAGAGTCAAATTCTCAGGCTTCGGTTCCTGACATTATTCACGTGGAGCAGGTATCTGAAGTCTATCTCCTACACTGCTCCCACACTAACACACACACACACACCCACCTTTATTTTGAGCGCAGATTCACTGTGTGTGTGAGACTTGGACAGCTTCCTCATGATCTCCACGCCGCTGACGGGTCCTGACTTGTCCCCCGCCTGGGGAGGCCGGCTGCACGCGCCTTCCAGCAGCATGGTGTGCTCGCTCACTGTGGCTGGACGACAGGGACAACATGAGTAGGGTGGGTCACACGTAACACACAGGACTAACATGCTGCATCACACAGCAGGCTGGGCTGACAACAACTCCCCTCTCCCGGCAACATTGCTCACTACTTGGTAAACGAGGCTGGAGAACACTGTTTTGGTCCGGTTTTAAAGTGAATAAAACATTAGTTTGAGCTGCCGTGTCTAATTCGGACACAAATTTGGTAAACAACTTAGTTTAGGATGGGCGTATCAGACACCATTGTTTGTGCTGGTACCTGTATAGAAGACAAAATCTGTCTGTGCCCATCTGCACGTTAACTACAAACAAATGTTGGCCTAATTTGAATCAGACCCAGACCCCCACCTCAGACCCCCACCTCAGACCCAGACCCCCACCTGCGTCAAACTCAAACTCCGCCCCGTCGGCGCTGGTGTCGCTCTGCATGGCGGCTCCGTTGTCCAGGCCCTGGTGGTCCGAGGCAGAGGGGTTCTGCTGGGGCTCCTTGGGCTTGGGCAGCTGGTTGGGCCTCATCAGGCCGATGGCCTTGAAGCCCTGCGTCACCACGATGAACTTCATCCACTGCCGGGCCAGCGCCACCAGCCCCTTCTTCAGAGTCACCAAGGCTGGCAGGCCGTCATTCTGGGGACACAACAAGGTTGGGTGGACTTAGTGCACACAAACCCTCCCCTCCAACGGGGTGCCTGCCTGCCTCTCTCTCTCTCTCTCTCTCACCATGGTGGCCTCCTCTATGACGGAGTAGTCGGCCTGCTGCAGGTAGCGGTGGAGGATGTTGCACAGCAGGCAGGACGGGTTCTCGTGCAGGTAGCGCGCCCGCTTGGTCCCCCGGTTGTACTTGCTCCGGAACGGGATGTGGATGCTCTTTTTCTGTACAGAAGGAGAAGACGAAGTAACAGATGTGTTCTAGTATCAGGTAAATCACTCCCTTCAGCTTCTCTGAAATCGACTGAATGAAGAAAAAACGTTTTTGTTTAGAAATGGAAACTCTGGTTCTGGTGACCCCCAATGTTCAACAGGCCTTTGACCTAACCACTATCTTCAATGAATAGATTATATAATATAAATAATAGATTATATGACAAATCACAATATCTCTGACATAATCAAAGTTATCCTGATTGGTAGCTACAGTGGGGTTAATATCTGAGTGAAAAGTAGCAAACCTCTAAATGGTACAAAGTTAAACTGTTTACAGTTTGAAAAAGAATAAAACAAGGAAAAAGGCCTTCTGCAAAGGTTTGGGAACCCTGTCAGCTAGTACTTTGTAACTCCTCCTCAGGCAACTATAACAGTTTGCAAACACTTCACTTCATGTAGCCAGCTAAGAGTCTTTCACTTCTTGTTTTTGGAATTTTCCCCATTCTTCCTGGCAGAACACCTCTAGCTCAGAAATAATCTCCGGCCTTCTTGCATGCACGGCATGTTTGAGATCTCTCCACAGATCTTCAATAATATTCAAGTCTGGGGACTGATGGCCGTTCCAAAACCTTCATCCGTCTTTCCTGGAGGTACTTCATGGTTGATTTTGAGGTATGCTTCGGGTCACTGTCTTGCTGGAATACCCAACCTCTGTTCAACTTCAATTTCTGGACTGACCTTAGCCTGAACATTAGCCTCTAGAATGTCTTGATATTTGGTGGAATCCATTCTTCCTTCCACCCGCACAATATCGCCTGTGCCCCCAGCTGCTACACAACCCCAAACCATAATGGATCCACCTCCATGCTTAACAGTTGACACAGTGTTCTTCTCTACAAATGTTTTTTGTACAACTTTGGTTGTGGCCAAGAAGTTAGGGTTAGGGTTTTGTCAGTCCAAAGCACATTGTTCCAATAGGCTTCAGGTTTCTCAAGGTTATCTTTTGCATCCTTCAGACGCTTAATTTTGTGTTGAGGTCGTAGGAAAGGCTTCTTTCTGGCAACTCTGCCATGTAGCTCTTTGTTGTTTAAGGTACGCTGTATTGTTGTTCTGTGAAAAACTAGACCGGTGTCTGCTACTCTTTTTTGCAGCTCTTTTGCAGTGATGTGTGGGTTCTTCTGAGCATTTCTCACCAGATCTCAGGCAATTCTATCTGAAAATGTCCTTGGTCGTCCAGATCTGCCTTGACTTCAATTGTTCCATTCATTTTCCATTTTCTGATGATGTTTCTGACAGTGGAAATGGGTAGCTTGAAACGTTGCAAGAGTTTTTTGTTGACTTCTCCTTGATAGTGGAAGTGCATCTTGATTCTGACATCCTTGTCTGTTTAGAGGAACCCATGGTTTTTAACAGCCACCGCGGCCACCCATGGTTTTTAACAGCCACCGCGGCCACCCATGGTTTTTAACAGCCACCGCGGTTTAACAGTTAAAAAATGAAACTTGGAAATCACTTGGAGATTAATTGTAACAGACATTTAAACCAGGGGTGCCCATATGTTTGCACCCTACTGGAGATCAATAAATCAAGAGATTGTCACACCATTGGTCTGATCCAACAGATCCATTAACCTGGACATTCCAGACCTGCCTTCACAGGAGGGTTAGGGTTATTCACAGGAGGCCTTGAGAACCTGGCTGGAGGTGTAGTTCCAACACTGACCTCCAGGGCTTCAGTCATGATGCAGCCCATGACCGCACACACCCGCAGAGTGCCCTCCATGTCCAGCTTCCGCAGGGAAGACTTCAGCTGGTCGATGGGGACCAGCCAGGCTCCGATGGCGGGGGTTGCCGTGCTGAGGAGGTTCAGCTGCCTGGAGACAGAAAACCAAACGTTCCTTGGGGTGAAACAGTGACTGCATTGAAAAGGCTTAGGGCGGCCTAACCCTAACCCCGCCTAAACCTTCTAGGAGAAATGGAGCAAGAAAAAACATTTAAAAATGATTTAAAATTGTCCATGCATTGACTGCCCATTATTGTGGCCCATTTAGGATCTGGATGGCCGACACATAAATAGACCGCATGAATGTATTTTTGCATTGCACTTCGGCATTTTGCATTGCACTTGTTTTGAACAATAAACCCATAGACTTGTTACATCTTAGCTTCTGCTTTCCGTGTTATGCAGTGGTTAACACTTAAGGGAGGTCAGCCATGACAGTATGATGTCAAATCAGTGGTTTGGGAAAGAAGGGAAGGGAAGCAGGTGTACTTGCTCTGTATTTCTAGGTATACCTATATACAGGTATTATGACCTATTAAGGCCTACCGACTAGGGCTTCATAGGTATTAAGGCCTACCGACTAGGGCTTCATAGGTATTAAGGCCTACCGACTAGGGCTTCATAGGTATTAAGGCCTACCGACTAGGGCTTCATAGGTATTAAGGCCTACCGACTAGGGCTTCATCGGTAATAAGGCCTACCGACTAGGGCTTCATAGGTAATAAGTTGATGGTGTAGATGTGACGTACCTGGAGGCCTGGGAGGGGGAGCGCACGTTGGTGGGGGCGGCGAAGCTGAACCAGATCTCCTTGATGGTCAGCTTCATGCTGCTGGAGTCAGGGGGGGGCGGCAGGAGGGGGAGGTCCTTCTTCAGGTCGTCAGACTCCACCCCTTCATCCTGCAATGGGAGAAACAACGTCTTATAGAAACAGGATACAGGTTTGGGACTGGGTTAAAGGCACATTGCAACTGCAGACGATTGTGTTTGACAGAACATACAAATATATTACGTATAGCATAGCAGGTGTAGAGCTGGATGTAGCTTAATGTTCTTGATTGAATGTCCATGGGGGGGGGGGTGAAATCAAATGCCCTCAAATGCAAGATATGACAGAAATCCTTCCAAATATCCATTATCCCTTCGTTGCTTTGAAACCACAGACAGAAAGTATCCACCGGGGAAGCAGCACACTAAGGTCAGCCAGATAATCGCAGGTTCCCCGGTTTGATTCCAGCCATCAACCTATCCTGCATGTCATCCCTCCTCTCTCTCTCACCCATCCTTCCTGTCAATCTCTACTGTCTCTAACCCATTAACACTAGAACAGCCGTGCCTTTTTTAACCTACGAAAAGAGCTAACCCTCTTTACAATGCTCAAGCTGCTATTTACACACAACGACCACTAGTTGGCCGCTTGTAAATTTGCCTGCTTCCTACACAGAAAAATAGCAAAATAGCTTTATACTAGCTTATCCTGATGCGATATTGAAAATGTAAGGATACTGGGTGGTAGAACGCACATATCTAGGAAAAGTCATGAAAGGAGGGTCTTGAAATTTGATTGAGTGCAAAGATTAAAAAAACCACATTTTTCTTTCCTCACATTGCGGTTCTAGTGTTAAAGCAAAAATACCCTAAAAACCCATTTTAGAAAGCAGCGTGTCGGGCGTTACCTGGTCGTCAGAGTCTGAGTTGGCGTTGAGGTGGGAGGAGGGGCTGGCGGCGTCGGGGGGCAGGTTGTCGTCTGAGACGTCGGTGCTGTAGCCGCTGCCCGTCTGAGAGCCTGACGAGCCGTTGGACTTGCACATGCCCGCCTTCACCCCGCCCTCACCCCTCCCCATCACACCAAACGCACTGTACAGCACTGCACCTGACTGCCGGCCCCCTGCGCGCGCACACACACACACACACACACACACACACACACACACACACAGACACAGACACAGACACAGACACAGACACAGACACAGACACAGACACAGACACAGACACAGACACAGACACAGTACAAGTCCAGATGTTTTCAAGTCAGTCATTGAAGAGATGTCATTGGAGGTTTTGCACTGGTGACTCAATAGGGCTGCCAGATATAGGTGTGTGTGTGTGTGTGTGTGTTTGAGTTCACTTCTTCCTTGAAAAGTGTGTGTTTAAGGGGGCTCTCACCTTTGACGGTGAGGTTCTCGATGCCACACTCGAACATGATCCAGCCCCACTTCTCCAGACAGGAGGTGGCGCAGCGGCCCGGGTCTGACGCCTCCGTCTCGTCCACCAGGGAGAACTCCTCCATCTCCTCCAGGCTGAACAGAACCTTGGACTTCTCAAACGGGATGGCCGTGATGGCACACGTACCGATGTCTGGAGGGCCAAACACAGGAGTTACAACTAGAGGCCTTGTTACACAGAGGAGTTACAACTAGAGGCCTTGTTACACAGAGGAGTTACAACTAGAGGCCTTGTTAGGATCTTGAAACATCGGAGGGCTTAGCCCAGCCTGCGTTTCGTCAACGGGGGTGGGGGGTGGGGGGTGGTAGTGGAGTTTAGTTTTTTTCAGAGCTCTGTCTAAGTAAGGTATTTGATAAGTGTCACTCATTCTGAAATGGGTTTCCACCCCTTACAAAATCAATTCCCTTAATAACAGCGTCACTAAAAAAAGTCTCTTCTCTTAGTTAGTTTGAGACACAGGTAACAACAACTACAAGGTCGTAAAGCAACAGGATATCTCCCCCCACCTGTGGAGTCCATAACCCTAACCTGTGGAGTCCATAACCCTAACCTGTGGAGTCCCTAACCCTAACCTGTGGAGTCCATAACCCTAACCCTAACCTGTGGAGTCCATAACCCTAACCTGTGGAGTCCATAACCCTAACCCTAACCTGTGGAGTCCCTAACCCTAACCTGTGGAGTCCATAACCCTAACCTGTGGAGTCCATAACCCTAACCCTAACCTGTGGAGTCCATAACCCTAACCCTAACCTGTGGAGTCCATAACCCTAACCTGTGGAGTCCATAACCCTAACCTGTGGAGTCCATAACCCTAACCTGTGGAGTCCATAACCCTAACCTGTGGAGTCCATAACCCTAACCTGTGGAGTCCCTAACCCTAACCTGTGGAGTCCATAACCCTAACCTGTGGAGTCCATAACCCTAACCTGTGGAGTCCCTAACCCTAACCTGTGGAGTCCATAACCCTAACCTGTGGAGTCCATAACCCTAACCTGTGGAGTCCCTAACCCTAACCTGTGGAGTCCATAACCCTAACCTGTGGAGTCCCTAACCCTAACCTGTGGAGTCCATAACCCTAACCCTAACCTGTGGAGTCCATAACCCTAACCTGTGGAGTCCATAACCCTAACCTGTGGAGTCCATAACCCTAACCCTAACCTGTGGAGTCCAGGCCTCTCAGCTGGCTGTGGATGCGGCGGATGTTGAGCCGGGCGGCGACCTCCTTGCCCTTCTCTATGCCGGCGTTGGAGCGCAGCGAGCCGGAGGACTGCGGCTGCATCTTGGAGGCGGAGGAGAACTTCTCCAGCATCACCGAGGGCCGGCCGGCCTCCGCCGCGCTGGCTGGCTCCTCCACAATACCCCTGGGGAGAACGTGTGTGTGTGTCACTATGCCCCTGGGGAGAACGTGTGTGTGTGTCACTATGCCCCTGGGGAGAACGTGTGTGTGTGTGTGTCACTCTGCCCCTGGGGAGAACGTGTGTGTGTGTGTGTCACTCTGCCCCTGGGGAGAACGTGTGTGTGTGTGTGTGTGTGTGTGTGTGTGTCACTCTGCCCCTGGGGAGAACGTGTGTGTGTGTGTGTCACTCTGCCCCTGGGGAGAACGTGTGTGTGTGTGTGTCACTCTGCCCCTGGGGAAAACGTGTGTGTGTGTGTGTGTCAGGGTTCCTACACGTTTCACCTGATTTAACTAATCAAGTACAAACCATAATTGCTTTGCACTTGATTAGTTGAATCAGGTGTGCTGGTGGTGGAACAGATCAGATATGTGGAACGGCTGGTGGTCCCCGAGGAGAGGGTTGAAAACCACTGCCCTAGGGGAACCTTCATCACAAAGTCACACGGTAGAACCCCATGGGATTGTCAATTAAAATTCTCCTCCGATCACGGCCTTTAGTCCGGCTTTATATCTCTGTCCAGGAAACACTTCCATAGCAGAACAATGTTTACCTGTTCATGTTTTACCTGTTCATGTTTTACCTGTTCATGTTTTACCTGTTCATGCGGAACTGCGTGGCAATCCTGTCGAAGCACAGAGCCACCAGGGACACGTGAGTCACACTCTTACTGGAGCTGCAGAGGGAGCCCTCCTCCACGGAGGCCTGGAGCAGACACAGGTTCACCTGCAGGGGCCACAGAAAATCTACCATCACACAGACCAGAGAACATACCACTGGATCTACCATCACACAGACCAGAGAACATACCACTGGATCTACCATCACACAGACCAGAGAACATACCACTGGATCTACCATCACACAGACCAGAGAACATACCACTGGATCTACCATCACACAGACCAGAGAACATACCACCACTGGATCTACCATCACACAGACCAGAGAACATACCACCACTGGATCTACCATCACACAGACCAGAGAAC
>NC_137681.1:33274615-33397115 GCF_963989245.1 Nansenia antarctica | reverse complement strand
TTCCATGCAGGTCATCCAGAATAGCTGCTGGGTGACGAATACTGGCAAAGTGGATCATGGACTCAATGTACCTGAAAAAAAAAAACATTGTAACTGTCCTGGTCCTACAGGAGCTGTCTGAGGTGGGAGTGGGAAACAGAGATTGCAAATGTTTTTGTTTTTTTCCCCCAAAGCAGTTGGTATAGATGAGAAGACAGCACACCACCACCACTACGGTCTTTGCTCTTGTCATCTTTGTACTCACGATGTACGTGAACGTTGTGTGTGTGGCGATTATCAGTCAAGACAAGGTCAACATGTGTTTGAAGAGAAAGTGACTTATTTATAATGATTATAAAGGTTGTTCCACATACTTTCAGGCAAATCTATTTATTGTAAAGCCGGGTACACACATAAGGATTTTCTAAATCTTAACAGATGTTTTATCTGAGACAGACCCCACACATGAAGATAAAAAATCTTGGATTGAACAGCCTTGATCGTATTGTGTGTGGTGTGCGCCGATATTCCCATTTCAGCACCCCACAGACATAAAGAGTATCGTTACAACAGTCTCTAGAGTCTCGTTCCCCAAGCCAGAAATCTCGCGTGATCAAACGTAGTACCCTGACTGACCTGTACGAGGCAGCCATGTGTGACAGGGCAAATAAAGTGCCGAAGAACGAAAAGAAGAAGTCAGCTCGCTTCTTGATTGGCTACATTCCATCCACGTCACAATCGGACTCGCGAGCAGGGTTGCCAGATGGGATTGACACTTTCCACCCTAACCACAGTCTAAAACCGCCAATTCCACCCCCAAAAAAACAGAGCCCATCTCCCTAGTCGGGAGTTGTCGGGAGTCGGAAGTTGCCCACACACATAAGGATTTTTGGTCGTAAATATTGAAGACGTTTAACATTAGATTGTCGGCCCCGACCATTTTCCGAGCAGATTGTCGGGAGAAATGGACTCTTAACACACCTCACACCACAGGATAATCTTGTAGGATAATATTTAGAGCCATCCGATAATCAGGCGTTTGCTGTCCTTGGTCGAAAGGGGGAAAATCAGCCCAAAATCGGGCAGATTATCGTTATGTGTGTACCCGGCTTAAGTCTCTGTGGGTAAGAGTGTCTGTAGATGAGACAGTACCTGTCCAGAGGACCAGGTGTAGATGAGACAGTACCTGTCCAGAGCCTCGGCCACTAGGGGGGTGAGCACCACGTTGACGGCCCCCTTCACCTCCACGATGGCGGTGGTCCGTGCCTGGGCCAGCGGCTGCTCCAGGGTCCAGTCCTCCGAGGCCGTGTCCTCATCAGTGTTCTCCATCGCCTTCTTATCCAGGGGCGTGTAGGGGGTGCTGCAGGGGACACATCATCATCATAATACTATATAATATAATATAATACAGGCCATTTAGCTGACGCTTTTATCCAAAGCAACTTACATTACAGTGAGTGCGTACATGTTTCAGTTTATGATCCCAGGTGGAATCGAACCCACAACATAAGCGTTGTTAGCGCCATTCTCTACCAACTGAGCCACAGATGCTAACACAGATGTAGTGCGTATGCTAACACAGATGTAGTGCGTATGCTAACACAGATGTAGTGCGTATGCTAACACAGATGTAGTGCGTATGCTAACACAGATGTTGTGCGTCCTGCATACTATCCAAGTACTGGACAGAAGCAGCCTTTAGTCACTTTAGGCTCTGGAACTCCCCAACAGTTTGGATTTGAAACCAAATCAGCTTTAATTCAATCGTTTATTTTTTCAGATTGGGTTCACCGTTTAGAACGTAAAGCAATGTTTCAACATCAATCCCCCAGCCTGTTTCAGGGCTCCAAAAGTATTGGAATAGGACGCTGGCCCTATATATGATATCAGAGGATAAAACATTTAGAATTGAAGAGATGAGTGAAGTTGATTAGAGTTCTGTACCTGTTCATGTCTCCCATCAGAGAATCTCCCCTGTCCAGCAAGGAGCTGGCGGACAGACCCTGCTTCACCACCTAGCATGAGGAAACAGATTAACCCACACCCTTACTAAAGGACCCAACTGTTGTAATACACCCTTACTAAAGGACCTAACTGTTGTAACCCACCCTTACTAAAGGACCTAACTGTTGTAACCCACCCTTACTAAAGGACCCAACTGTTGTAACCCACCCTTACTAAAGGACCTAGCTGTTGTAACACACCCTTACTAAAGGACCTAACTGTTGTAACCCAACCTTACTAAAGGACCTAACTGTTGTAACACACCCTTACTAAAGGACCTAACTGTTGTAACCCACCCTTACTAAAGGACCCAACTGTTGTAACCCACCCTTACTAAAGGACCTAGCTGTTGTAACCCACACCCTTACTAAAGGACCTAGCTGTTGTAACCCACCCTTACTAAAGGACCTAACTGTTGTAACCCACCCTTACTAAAGGACCTAACTGATGTAACCCACCCTTACTAAAGGACCTAACTGTTGTAACCCACCCTTACTAAAGGACCTAGCTGTTGTAACCCACACCCTTACTAAAGGACCTAACTGTTGTAACCCACACCCTTACTAAAGGACCTAACTGTTGTAACCCACACCCTTACTAAAGGACCTAACTGTTGTAACACACCCTTACTAAAGGACCTAGCTGTTGTAATACACCCTTACTAAAGGACCTAACTGTTGTAACACATCCTTACTAAAGGACCTAACTGTTGTAACCCACACTTACTAAAGGACCTAGCTGTTGTAACCCACACTTACTAAAGGACCTAGCTGTTGTAATACACCCTTACTAAAGGACCTAACTGTTGTAACCCACACTTACTAAAGGACCTAGCTGTTGTAATACACCCTTACTAAAGGACCTAACTGTTGTAACCCACCCTTACTAAAGGACCTAACTGTTGTAACCCACACTTACTAAAGGACCTAGCTGTTGTAATACACCCTTACTAAAGGACCTAACTGTTGTAACCCACCCTTACTAAAGGACCTAACTGTTGTAACCCACCCTTACTAAAGGACCTAACTGTTGTAACCCACACTTACTAAAGGACATAGCTGTTGTAATACACCCTTACTAAAGGACCTAACTGTTGTAACCCACCCTTACTAAAGGACCTAACTGTTGTAATACACCCTTACTAAAGGACCTAACTGTTGTAATACACCCTTACTAAAGGACCTAACTGTTGTAATACACCCTTACTAAAGGACCTAACTGTTGTAACCCACCCTTACTAAAGGACCTAACTGTTGTAACCCACCCTTACTAAAGGACCTAACTGTTGTAACCCACACTTACTAAAGGACCTAGCTGTTGTAACCCACACTTACTAAAGGACCTAACTGTTGTAACCCACACTTACTAAAGGACCTAACTGTTGTAACCCACACTTACTAAAGGACCTAACTGTTGTAACCCACACTTACTAAAGGACCTAACTGTTGTAATACACCCTTACTAAAGGACCTAACTGTTGTAACACACCCTTACTAAAGGACCTAGCTGTTGTAATACACCCTTACTAAAGGACCTAACTGTTGTAACACACCCTTACTAAAGGACCTAGCTGTTGTAATACACCCTTACTAAAGGACCTAGCTGTTGTAACACACCCTTACTAAAGGACCTAACTGTTGTAACACACCCTTACTAAAGGACCTAGCTGTTGTAACCCACCCTTACTAAAGGACCTAACTGTTGTAACCCACACCCTTACTAAAGGACCTAACTGTTGTAACCCACACCCTTACTAAAGGACCTAGCTGTTGTAATACACCCTTACTAAAGGACCTAGCTGTTGTAATACACCCTTACTAAAGGACCTAGCTGTTGTAATACACCCTTACTAAAGGACCTAACTGTTGCCCTACCTGGAAGCTGGGGGCGGAGAGCTGGTGGAAGCAGGCGGAGCTGTCCTCACTGGTGGGCGTGTCCAGGTCCAGGGGGCGGTGCAGAGAGGACTTGGAGGTCCTCTTATTGGTGGGCTGCTTGATTGACCAGTTGGATACCTGACAGGGATGAAAACCTTCACTTCATAACTGTAACATAGAACATCTATGCAGGATTCATAAACCTCCTTCTGCTGGATAAACATGTATGGGCTGAACACCATATCCACATCTGACTGCCACCCAGTTGGGTGTGTATTGCGTAGTGTGTAGTGTCTAGTGTGTAGTGCACTTGAAAATAATTTATGATGGATGGACGGACAGACAGAAGACTTGAAGGTAGTGAGGGTATAGAGGGTACTGTACCTGGTAGTGGGCCAGGTAGTTCTGGTAGCAGGCCATGACGTGGGGCTGCCGGGTGACCAGGCCTGGCTCCGGGGTCTTCTCCGCCTCCACAGACCCCTCCTCCTCCATCCCCAGAGCAGACACGAAGGAGGCCTGGGAGGTGTGGCTGGGGATGGGGTGGAGGGGCAGCGGGGGGGGCACCGTGGCGGGCCCCATGGCGGGCGGGGGCCGGGGCTCAGTGATGAGTTCCCCGTTCAGCACGTAGGTGAGGGGGCCCTCCACGCTGTGGTAGATAGAGCTGCGGCTGGGGACAGAGGAACAAGGCCCTGGTGTTAATGAGGGACGCACCCACACAGATACCAGCACTCATACCCCATACTGTGCTCATGTACTAATACTCCTACTCGGTCTGAAGTGGACCAACATGGAAATAAGCATATCTTCTTGACTTAGGGATGAGACAGAGTAATAAATGTTCGCCAGGGTCAGAGAGGATTTTTAACATTAGGAGCGTTAACATGTTTTGCCGGTAATGTCGGTTCTGTAGCACTATTTGTTGTTGTTTTTGCATTAATCAGGCACAGAAAAACAATATACACAATACACAAGCATAATATGAATATAGTTCAGCAATTATTATTACTTATTATTACTATTGAGTGTGGAACAGGACGAGAGTCTGACGTCATTCAACTGCACGTTAGTTCACAGTTGGCTACTAGGCTAATTGTGGGGCTACGTTCCTAATGTAGGAACATGCATGTCCAGAGACCGGCTCCCCGTGGGAGATCTGACCAGAGACAGGGTAATAACAATCATAACATCATTGTGTTTTTAATCATTGATGTTTCAAATTTGCATTTTTTGTTTTGTTTATTCTTGTATGTAAAGCACCCTGTGCATCCGTGCTATATAATATAAATAAAGTTTTACTTACTTACTTAAATATAATAACTTTTATTTGTATAGCACTTTTACTGCAAGCGTTGCAGCTCAAAGTGCTCCAATCATTATATAAACTACCTCATACAATCATACAATCACACACCAACTACCTCATACAATCACACACCAACTACCTCATACAATCACACACCAACTACCTCATACAATCACACACCAACTACCTCATACAATCACACACCAGTAATTACTGTAATGCTCTGTTTTGGATCAGATCCTGAAATTGCCAAGTTAAAACTGTTTGCACTGTGATCGAGACAAGGTAAACAAACAGAGTGAAATCTCTGACCCTCCCCTTCTCCCTCTATCGGGCTTATACGGCTCTCTATATCCAGACTGTAAGCACCAAGCACTTCTCCTCTGACCTACGCTACACAAAGTATTATTAAACCTCCTGAACTCTGTCTTGGAAACAATCCCAGGGTCTATTCTGAGCCTCTCTTCATGGCTGTGCTGTACCACGTACAAGTAGCAGATAGACCAGGACAGGACCAGGACGATCTCAAATATTAGAAACAGAAGCAGTATTCCTAGTCAGAACAGCACAGGAGCTAGCAGCTATCCATCTAACCCTGGCCTACAACTTCACTGTCTCCTAGCTTCACTAAACTAGGTGGAAAAACACAATCAGATCACCATTATTAACTCATTGACTGCCAAAGACGCCAATTGGCGTCTTATAGAATAGTAACGTTGACTGCCAAAGACGCCAATTGGCGTCTTATAGAATTTTTTTTTTTTTTCGCGGGGATCGCGTTATTGACATGTTCTACACCTAGCGATTGAATTTCAGACTTGGGTGTAATGTATTTCGGTCCCAGAAAGCGGAGCATTGCGGATCATCGCGGAGCAGCGTGGCCATCGCCCGACTCTTCAAACAGTTCAGAGTCGGATGATACAGAAAAAGTGCAGAAAAAAAAAAAAAAAAAAAAAAGTTCTGCAGAAAAAGCTCGTCTTCTCTGTTTATTGGTCAAAATCAGGTGTTTTTGCTGAAACCACCCTATGTTCTACGGCCGATTTCTAAACACTCAAAGAGGCTAGAAACAAACTTTCTTTTTCTGATGAAAGAAGAGAGTCTAAAGTTTTGGTAGATATGTTCAATGTTTATGTAGTCCGAAAAGTCAATATTTGGTGGGTCTTCAAAGTTCAGCGAAAATGCCCCAAAAGTCTGGCAGTGTGGAGCTCTCCGCTCTGAACATGGCTGGCAGTCAAAGAGTTAAAGGGTTTCACTGCGATCGAGCTTACCTGGCTGTTCCATGTACTAAACAGACCTAAAGACTTTAAAGATATAAAACAGATAAAACCCAGCCTGTCTAAGCTGCTCTGACTAGAGACAGAAAGTGCTGCTAGCGACATGAAACCCTCAAAAATTGCACATCCCTTCAACTATTTTCATATTTCAATGTATGACGCATAACTTCTACAATCTGCAATCTGGGACAAAAGCACCAGACCGTCACATATGTCATTGGTTCAGTCAGAAAGTTAGGAACTATGATACAGATGAAACTATGATAAGCCCTACTCCTCCACCCACCTGTAGTGGTCCATGTGGCAGGGCTGCTGCTGCGGCGGCTGCTGCACCTGCTGCCTGCGCTGCTTCTTCTTCCTGCCGGGGTACGTCCCCGGGCCCTCGTCAGCGCTGCTGCTGATGGGCTCAAAGTCTTCCGCCGCCGAGAAGTAGGCCTCGCTGTCTGCCACGGACATGCTGGAGTCGGCCGAGCGGTACTGGTGGAAGGTGTTGGAGTCGGCCGAGGGCGTGAAGGGGAAGGAGCCGTAGCTGCGGCGCTGGCGCTGGGGAGAGTCCAGGACGTTCTCGTCGCTGCGCGACACCTCGCTGCTGAACTGCACGCCGCCGCCGCCGCCGCCGGCCAGGGCCGCAGGAGGAGGCTTGTCGGAGGTGAAGACGGCGGCCGAGAGGCTCTTGGTGCTGCCCAGGCGCCCCGAGTGCACGGAGGACTGCCGCTTCAGGGGCGAGCGGAGGGGCGAGCGCAGGGAGGAGCGCTCCGGGGCGCTGTTGGGGGAGACCACCGGGGAGCCCTCGGGGACCTCTCCTAGGGTGCTGGGGGGGGAGAAGGGGGTGGGAGTCAAGTTTAAATGATTGTTTAGGCTACATGTCATACAGCATAGGAGTCACCACATCAATATTTGTTTTTCAATGCAGATAAAATATATGGAGCAAAGACACCTCCCTGCTAACCCCCACGCAACGTTTTCTTCCCCACTGTAATACCGTCTACCCCGGGCAGGATTTACCCGTCTACCCCGGTCCGGATTTTAGGACGGAATAAAAAAGGTATTAAAAGATGTATACTGCCCAATCCTAACTCAAATGGCTAGCTAGCTAGCTTTGTTAGAAGCTTGTTTGTTTGTTATTTGTTAGCATGGTTTTGTTTGTTGTGTACGAACGACACAAGTTATTTTGTGTGTGTGTGTGTTTACTACGCTAGCCAGACGTTCAGCCAGTTATGACCCTAACCCTAACCCACGCAAACTGTTGGAAGTACAGAGTAAGAACCTGCTTCCTCTTTCCAGTATTTACGGGGTCGAACTGAACCTGGATCAGCAACCTGGCGCTGGGAGGGGCGCAAAGAAAAGAGCATGCATGCGACTTCTCCATGCTAAGCGATGATGAGAATGTGTGTGTGTGTGTGTGTGTGTGTACTCACTCTGCGGGGCTCTTGCCGTTCATGGGGAACATGCGCTCCTCTGTGCTGGGCGAGGGGCTGTCCCGGCCTCCGGCCAGCAGGGGCAGCGCAGCGCTGGAGGAGCTGTTCTCCTCGGAGGAGGAGGCGGAGCTGTGGGAGCGCTGGGGCACCTGCAGGCTCAGGTGCTGGCCCCGCCTCTCCTGCTCCAGGGCCGGGGCAGGGGAGCAGGTGTCTCTCTTCACCCCTACACCCCCCTTACCTGAGGGAGAGACACATGCTGGTCACACAGACGCTTCATCTCACTGACAATCAGGTGACCTCATAGGATGTTGACTGCTGTCACTCAGCTGGGTGAACCAGGGGGCGGGTCCATCCTGAGTTCTCGGGCGGTGGCGGTTATGTGGTTGATGGCCGTTACACAAGGACGGCCATGATTATTATTATTTTTTGCGTCATGCCCGTTGAAATACATTGATTATGAAAACTTGGATTTTTATGAAGGTGGAGGTATAATAAAGGAGGTGGAGGTATAATAAGGAGGAGGAGGTATAATAAGGAGGTGGAGGTATAATAAGGAGGTGGAGGTATAATAAGGAGGTGGAGGTATAATAAGGAGGTGGAGGTATAATAAGGTTGACTCCAGGGACGACCCCCCCCTCAGTGTTTCCATGCACCATGTAAGGACAGATACGTACCTTCAGACAGTTTGGGCGTCTCCTTGTGGACGATCCAGTCGCTGGGCTGCAGCAGTGATTGGCCGTAGCACATGTCTGACTCGTGGCTGAAGCAGGAGAAGGCGGAGCTGGAGGAAGGGGTCATCTCATCCAGACGGAAAAACTCCAGGCCCGCCGTGGTGCCCCCGAAGAAGCGGCAGCCCCCCAGACAGCCACACTTGTTCCTGCTGCGCTTGTTCCTCCCCGACTCCTCTGGCCACAGGAACCACAGCCTGGGGGGGTGGGGGGAGGGGGGGAGGGTCACATTCTTGCACAATGTTCAATCACTTTTTCCCACAAAAGTCCCCAAAAATGTACAACCTCCTTGGTCACAACATGCCCAAGAGCAAAAGCTGATATTTGACACACACACTCACCTCACTCACCTCACTCACACACTCACACACTCACACACTCACCTCACTCACTCACACACTCACCTCACTCACCACACTCACCTCACTCACACACTCACACACTCACACACTCACCTCACTCACCTCACTCACACACTCACCTCACTCACCTCACTCACACACTCACACACTCACCTCACTCACTCACACACTCACACACTCACCTCACTCACCTCACTCACCTCACTCACACACTCACACACTCACACACTCACACACTCACACACTCACACACTCACCTCACTCACCTCACTCACACACTCACACACTCACACACTCACACACTCACACACTCACACACTCACATACTCACACAGGGCAGAGAGAAGCGATCTCTTCCTATTTGCCTGCTGTTTATTCAGTAAAGTAAAGTAAAGTGACGAGGGCTTCCCGTCCAACACGGCCCTGCTGTCTCCTTAGGCCTTACAGATGTTTCTCATGAAATCAAATAGCATCTATCATCCCGAGGAACACTCCATGTATACAGACTACCAAAACCTTAAGCTCACAGCCACTTTACTACTTGAACTATCTATTTTGTTTACTATTTGTAATGCTAATTGTATCCTGTCTTATTTGTCACTTATGTCTTGTACTATTGTAACTTTTTTATCTTTAATTATGCCTGTTGCCTTATTGTCTTGTGTTGCAATGTCAGGAAACGAAGCCTAAGAATTGTACTCTCTTCCACTTGTGTAATGTGACGTAACAGTAAAGCTGGGAGGTAACAGAGGGTTAGGGTTACAGAGGGTTAGGGTTAGGGTAACAGAGGGTTAGGGTAACAGAGGGTTAGGGTAACAGAGGGTTAGGGTTAGGGTAACAGAGGGTTAGGGTAACAGAGGGTTAGGGTTAGGGTAACAGAGGGTTAGGGTAACAGAGGGTTAGGGTTAGGGTAACAGAGGGTTAGGGTAACAGAGGGTTAGGGTTAGGGTAACAGAGGGTTAGGGTAACAGAGGGTTAGGGTAACAGAGGGTTAGGGTTAGGGTAACAGAGGGTTAGGGTTAGGGTAACAGAGGGTTAGGGTAACAGAGGGTTAGGGTAACAGAGGGTTAGGGTTAGGGTAACAGAGGGTTAGGGTTAGGGTAACAGAGGGTTAGGGTAACAGAGGGTTAGGGTAACAGAGGGTTAGGGTAACAGAGGGTTAGGGTTAGGGTAACAGAGGGTTAGGGTAACAGAGGGTTAGGGTTAGGGTAACAGAGGGTTAGGGTTAGGGTAACAGAGGGTTAGGGTAACAGAGGGTTAGGGTTAGGGTAACAGAGGGTTAGGGTAACAGAGGGTTAGGGTAACAGAGGGTTAGGGGGGTTAGGGTAACAGAGGGTTAGGGTAACAGAGGGTTAGGGTAACAGAGGGTTAGGGGGGTTAGGGTAACAGAGGGTTAGGGTAACAGAGGGTTAGGGTTAGGGTAACAGAGGGTTAGGGTAACAGAGGGTTAGGGTTAGGGTAACAGAGGGTTAGGGTAACAGAGGGTTAGGGTTAGGGTAACAGAGGGTTAGGGTAACAGAGGGTTAGGGTTAGGGTAACAGAGGGTTAGGGTAACAGAGGGTTAGGGGGGTTAGGGTAACAGAGGGTTAGGGTAACAGAGGGTTAGGGTAACAGAGGGTTAGGGTAACAGAGGGTTAGGGTTAGGGTAACAGAGGGTTAGGGTAACAGAGGGTTAGGGTAACAGAGGGTTAGGGTAACAGAGGGTTAGGGTAACAGAGGGTTAGGGTAACAGAGGGTTAGGGTAACAGAGGGTTAGGGTTAGGGTAACAGAGGGTTAGGGTAACAGAGGGTTAGGGTAACAGAGGGTTAGGGTTAGGGTAACAGAGGGTTAGGGTAACAGAGGGTTAGGGTAACAGAGGGTTAGGGTAACAGAGGGTTAGGGTAACAGAGGGTTAGGGGGGTTAGGGTAACAGAGGGTTAGGGTTAGGGTAACAGAGGGTTAGGGTAACAGAGGGTTAGGGTTAGGGTAACAGAGGGTTAGGGTAACAGAGGGTTAGGGTTAGGGTAACAGAGGGTCAGGGTTACCCACCTCTTGCTGTGTGCGTCGTGCAGCTCCAGGAAGCTCCTCTGGACTTCATACTTGGCCGGGTGGTCGGCCGCCAGCGCCACGTCAGCTGTGATGAGGTTGAAGTTGATTGAGCCCGCCTCCAGCCAATAGGAGCGACGCAGCACGGGGGGCTGGCCCGGCCCTGACCCCTGCCCCTGCCCCTGCCCAGGGCCCAGGCGCCCCCCGTCCGTCTGCTGCTGCTGCTGGATGTACTGGCGGAGCTGCACGTCCTGGACCACGGCGCTGACGCCCTCCCCCACCGCCTGGTTGTGCAGGTTGCAGTTGGCCACCCGGATGGCTCCCGTCTGTGGGGGGGGGAGATGTGTTATGTAGCCACTTGGATGATGTGTATTTAGTTGTGACAGTTTGTATCCATGGCAACCAGCTGTAAGCTAATAAAGGTGTTTTTGTGTTTTGCTCTCAAGTCTTCATCTGACGACTGAGCATCACAGATATTCACCATGGAACATTCTGCAACACAAGCCTCAAAGGCAGAGGATGTTTAATCCAAGGGAATCATTATCTGCCAAGAAGATAATAAATCACTGTAACCAGTGAGACAGGACGTGAGAGACTGAAACACGCTGCTAAGATCTGTAATGACGTTGTTATGAAGCGTATCAGAAGAGTGATGGGGATGATGAGGAGGAGAATGATGATGATGGCATGTTTGTTTACCATAATACCAACAAATGCTCACACACACATTCACACACACATTCACACACACATTCATAATTAACTTAATTTAATTTTGCCATTTAGCAGACGCTTTTAATCCAAAGCGATTTACAATTACGAATTACAGGGACATTCCCCCTGGAGTAACTGAGGGCTAAGTGCTTTACTCAAGGGCACACTAGTAGTGGTGTGGTTTCAGGCGGGATTTGAACTCACAACCTTCCGATCACAAGTCCAACTCACTATCCACTAGACCACCACTACCCCACACATTCATACACACATTCACACACACATTCATACACACATTCATACACACATTCATAAACATGTTCATACACACATTCACACACACATTCACACACACATTCATACACACATTCACACACACATTCATACACACATTCATACACACATTCATACACACGTTCATACACACGTTCATACACACGTTCATACACACATTCATACACACGTTCATACACACATTCACACACATTCTGGCAAAGAGAAATATATTGAGGAGAAAAATGCAAGACTGACAGAATCTCTGGTGAGACAGAAGATGAGGGGGGGTGAGGGGGGTCTGGGGGGTGAGACAGCAGATGAGGGGGGTGAGGGGGGTCTGGGGGGTGAGACAGGAGATGAGGGGGGTGAGGGGGGTCTGGGGGGTGAGACAGCAGGTGAGGGGGGTCTGGGGGGTGAGACAGGAGATGAGGGGGGTCAGGGGGGTCTGGGGGGTGAGACAGCAGGTGAGGGGGGTGAGGGGGGTCTGGGGGGTGAGACAGCAGGTGAGGGGGGTCTGGGAGGTGAGACAGCAGATGAGGGGGGTGAGGGGGGTCTGGGGGGTGAGACAGCAGATGAGGGGGGTGAGGGGGGTCTGGGGGGTGAGACAGCAGGTGAGGGGGGTCTGGGAGGTGAGACAGCAGGTGAGGGGGGTGAGGGGGGTCTGGGGGGTGAGACAGCAGGTGAGGGGGGTCTGGGAGGTGAGACAGCAGATGAGGGGGGTGAGACAGCAGGTGAGGGGGGTCTGGGGGGTGAGACAGGAGATGAGGGGGGTGAGATGGGTCTGGGAGGTGAGACAGGAGATGAGGGGGGTGAGGGGGGTCTGGGGGGTGAGACAGCAGGTGAGGGGGGTCTGGGGGGTGAGACAGGAGATGAGGGGGGTCTGGGGGGTGAGACAGGAGATGAGGGGGGTCTGGGGGGTGAGACAGCAGGTGAGAGGGGTCTGGGAGGTGAGACAGCAGGTGAGGGGGGTGAGGGGGGTCTGGGGGGTGAGACAGCAGGTGAGGGGGGTCTGGGGGGTGAGACAGCAGGTGAGGGGGGTCTGGGGGGTGAGACAGCAGGTGAGGGGGGTCTGGGGGGTGAGACAGCAGGTGAGAGGGGTCTGGGGGGTGAGACAGCAGGTGAGGGGGGGTGAGGGGGGTCTGGGGGGTGAGACAGCAGGTGAGGGGGGTGAGGGGGGTCTGGGGGGTGAGACAGCAGGTGAGGGGGGTCTGGGAGGTGAGACAGCAGGTGAGGGGGGTGAGGGGGGTCTGGGGGGTGAGACAGCAGGTGAGGGGGGTCTGGGGGGTGAGACAGCAGGTGAGGGGGGTCTGGGAGGTGAGACAGCAGGTGAGGGGGGTCTGGGGGGTGAGACAGCAGGTGAGGGGGGTGAGGGGGGTCTGGGGGGTGAGACAGCAGGTGAGGGGGGTCTGGGGGGTGAGACAGCAGGTGAGGGGGGTCTGGGAGGTGAGACAGCAGATGAGGGGGGTCTGGGGGGTGAGACAGGAGATGAGGGGGGTGAGATGGGTCTGGGAGGTGAGACAGGAGATGAGGGGGGTGAGGGGGGTCTGGGGGGTGAGACAGCAGGTGAGGGGGGTGAGACAGCAGGTGAGGGGGGTCTGGGGGGTGAGACAGGAGATGAGGGGGGTCTGGGGGGTGAGACAGGAGATGAGGGGGGTGAGGGGGGTCTGGGGGGTGAGACAGCAGGTGAGGGGGGTGAGGGGGGTCTGGGGGGTGAGACAGCAGGTGAGGGGGGTCTGGGGGGTGAGACAGCAGGTGAGGGGGGTCTGGGGGGTGAGACAGCAGGTGAGGGGGGTGAGGGGGGTCTGGGGGGTGAGACAGCAGGTGAGGGGGGTCTGGGAGGTGAGACAGCAGGTGAGGGGGGTCTGGGGGGTGAGACAGCAGGTGAGGGGGGTGAGGGGGGTCTGGGGGGTGAGACAGCAGGTGAGGGGGGTGAGGGGGGTCTGGGAGGTGAGACAGCAGGTGAGGGGGGTGAGGGGGGTCTGGGGGGTGAGACAGCAGGTGAGGGGGGTCTGGGAGGTGAGACAGCAGGTGAGGGGGGTCTGGGGGGTGAGACAGCAGGTGAGGGGGGTGAGGGGGGTCTGGGGGGTGAGACAGCAGGTGAGGGGGGGTGAGGGGGGTCTGGGGGGTGAGACAGGAGATGAGGGGGGTGAGGGGGGTCTGGGGGGTGAGACAGCAGGTGAGGGGGGTCTGGGGGGTGAGACAGCAGGTGAGGGGGGTGAGGGGGGTCTGGGAGGTGAGACAGCAGATGAGGGGGGTGAGGGGGGTCTGGGGGGTGAGACAGCAGGTGAGGGGGGTCTGGGAGGTGAGACAGGAGATGAGGGGGGTCTGGGGGGTGAGACAGCAGGTGAGGGGGGTCTGGGGGGTGAGACAGCAGGTGAGGGGGGTCTGGGAGGTGAGACAGCAGGTGAGGGGGGTCTGGGGGGTGAGACAGCAGGTGAGGGGGGTCTGGGGGGTGAGACAGCAGATGAGGGGGGTGAGGGGGGTCTGGGGGGTGAGACAGGAGATGAGGGGTGTGAGGGGGGTCTGGGAGGTGAGACAGGAGATGAGGGGGGGTGAGGGGGGTCTGGGAGGTGAGACAGCAGGTGAGGGGGGTGAGGGGGGTCTGGGAGGTGAGACAGCAGGTGAGGGGGGTCTGGCACCTTGACGTTGGCAGCACAGCCGTGCTCCACCAGGAACAGGTCGGCCCCGTCGGCCGCCAGGCGCGTCATGGTGTACTTCAGCTCCTCTGACGTCCTGCAGTGACCAGGCAGGCAGACCAGCTACACACACACACACACACACACACACACACACACACACACACACACACAGGAAGAGTGTGGGCTGGGAGCAGCTGAGCAATTAAAAACGACACCTCCAAGAGCTTTACCAACAAAACAAAAAACTATCTTAGCATGTACACCTGAGATAATACCAAATATACCAGAATGGACATAAATGACCATGTAAAATGTAAAAAAAAACTTAGATATAAAAATATATACCTTATACCTACCTTATATACCATATATATATATATAAAAAATAAAATAAACATTAACAGTAATAACTGTTCAAATAACAGTGGTGGCAAAAAAAAACATCTGACAGATTTGTGTGTGAGTGCATGGGGGGAGTGTGTGTGTTCGTGTATGTGTGTGTGTGTATATGTGTGTGTGTGTGTGTGTGTGTGTGTGTGTGTGTGTGTGTGTGTGTGTGTGTGTGTGTGTGTGTGTGTGTGTGTGTGTGTGTGTGTGTGGTTTACCTTGGCGTCACACACACGGCGGTCTACCCCGTGCTGGCAGATGACGGAGGGTTTGGGCTGAACCAGCTGGAACTCCCGAGACACGGCGTGGAACAGGAACGTCTCCCCGTACTCCATCACACTGGCCAGCTACACACACACACACACACACACACACACACACACACACACACACACACAAAAAAGCAAAGGGTGGCTACTTTGAGGAATCTAAAATATAAGACATA
The DNA here is from genome assembly GCF_963989245.1 of Nansenia antarctica. NCBI lineage: Eukaryota > Metazoa > Chordata > Actinopteri > Argentiniformes > Microstomatidae > Nansenia > Nansenia antarctica. Next base: position 33,381,686 of record NC_137681.1, on the reverse strand, counting down.
TTTAGAGTTATTTCACACTTTTTTGTTAAGTACATCATTCCACATGTGTTCATTCATAGTTTTGATGCCTTCAGTGAGAATCTACAATGTAAATAGTCATGAAAATAAAGGAAACACATTGAATGAGAAGGTGTGTCCAAACTTTTGGCCTGTACTGTATATGCACATAATATGCGCACAATGCATATATGGGCTACACCACTCGCATACGTGAAACCGCTATAAATAGCTCTCTTAATATGTATACTTTGAGGAATTGATTCATTGTTATTGTTGTCCGGAGGCTATCGGTAATCGGCTATCGGTTTACATGGCTTGTAAATATACTTTAGTTTTACGACGTGTTCAAAAGCAAGGACTGTGTGATCATCTAATTATGTGTAGTTATGTGTTTTTAGCATGTTGATGTTCTATCAGCATGTTGTGATGTTATTAAAATACAGTTGAAACTTTCGTAGTGCTGTGCTTTGTTAGCCGCTAGCTGTTAGCAGCATTTGTTTCCGGTTTCCTGGATGACAGCCTTTCTTACCTTCAGGTGTGCATGAACTACAGGTTATCAACTGTGAAATTATATCTGTTCTCATATCGGTTATCATATCTGTTATCGGCCACGAGAAGCGGGTAAACATCGGTTATCGGTATCGGTTTGAAAAAATGCATATCGTGCATCCCTAATATGTATCTCTATGTATCTATCCACATCCAGTACTGTTTGAACATCCCTCCTCCTGTCAGCAGACTGACAGTGTGACATGACTGGATACATATACTGTACATATAGATACATATAGATACATATAGACTGGTGTCCCTCCAGGTCACTCCAGAGACAAACCAGAGACAATGCTTTGATGCTTGAGCCTGAATGAAAGGCGTTCAATAGGATTTAAAACTGGAGACTGGCTTGGTCAGTCAACAACTTTTCAACTTTCAACCTCGTCCCCCCTGCCCCCAGCCCCGCCCCAGGCCCGCCCCCGGCCCCGCCCCCAGCACCGGCGCCGCCCCCAGCCCCACCCCCACCTGTGGCACAGTGACTCTGCCAGTGAGGGTGCCGGCCTGCATGTCGATGAGCCAGGCGTACTCCAGGGTGTCGCTGCCCAGCGGGAGGCCCTGGGGGGAGAACATGGCGTGGGCTCGCATCTGCAGACCAGACAGGCTCAGGTGGCCGTCCCTCAGCACTCCGTCTGACGTGGGCCGCTGGGAACACAACACACACCAGCTTAGACACACAACCACACACACACCAGCTTAGACACACACAACACACACCAGACTCAGATACACACACCTACACACCAGACTCAGATACACACACCTACACACCAGACTCAGATACACACACCTACACACCAGACTCAGATACATGGACACCTACACACCAGACTCAGATACACACACCTACACACCAGACTCAGATACACACACCTACACACCAGACTCAGATACACACCTACACACCAGACTCAGATACACACAACCACACACCAGACTCAGATACACACACCTACAACACTCAGACACATGTGACTGTAGCTCCTCCTCCTCCTTAGACACGTGTGGAGATGTGAGGATTGGTTCGGTGGGCAAGATGGTTATGAGGGTAAAGGTGGAGCCAAGAGTCGAGGGATATGAGTCTATGAGCGTATGAGTCTGCCATGACGACCCCTGAACCCTGTGGCTGTCTCACCTGGTAGTGATGTAGATGTGTGTGTCTCACCTGGTAGTGATGTAGATGTGTGTGTCTCACCTGGTAGTGATGTAGATGTGAGTGTCTCACCTGGTAGTGATGTAGATGTGAGTGTCTCACCTGGTAGTGATGTAGATGTGTGTGTCTCACCTGGTAGTGATGTAGATGTGTGTGTCTCACCTGGTAGTGATGTAGATGTGAGTGTCTCACCTGGTAGTGATGTAGATGTGAGTGTCTCACCTGGTAGTGATGTAGATGTGTGTGTCTCACCTGGTAGTGATGTAGATGTGAGTGTCTCACCTGGTAGTGATGTAGATGTGAGTGTCTCACCTGGTAGTGATGTAGATGTGAGGCTGTCTCACCTGGTAGTGATGTAGATGTGAGGCTGTCTCACCTGGTAGTGATGTAGATGTGAGTGTCTCACCTGGTAGTGATGTAGATGTGTGTGTCTCACCTGGTAGTGATGTAGATGTGTGTGTCTCACCTGGTAGTGATGTAGATGTGAGACTGTCTCACCTGGTAGTGATGTAGATGTGAGTGTCTCACCTGGTAGTGATGTAGATGTGTGTGTCTCACCTGGTAGTGATGTAGATGTGAGACTGTCTCACCTGGTAGTGATGTAGATGTGAGACTGTCTCACCTGGTAGTGATGTAGATGTGAGTGTCTCACCTGGTAGTGATGTAGATGTGAGACTGTCTCACCTGGTAGTGATGTAGATGTGTGTGTCTCACCTGGTAGTGATGTAGATGTGAGTGTCTCACCTGGTAGTGATGTAGATGTGAGTGTCTCACCTGGTAGTGATGTAGATGTGTGTGTCTCACCTGGTAGTGATGTAGATGTGAGTGTCTCACCTGGTAGTGATGTAGATGTGAGTGTCTCACCTGGTAGTGATGTAGATGTGTGTGTCTCACCTGGTAGTGATGTAGATGTGAGTGTCTCACCTGGTAGTGATGTAGATGTGTGTGTCTCACCTGGTAGTGATGTAGATGTGAGTGTCTCACCTGGTAGTGATGTAGATGTGTGTGTCTCACCTGGTAGTGATGTAGATGTGAGTGTCTCACCTGGTAGTGATGTAGATGTGAGTGTCTCACCTGGTAGTGATGTAGATGTGTGTGTCTCACCTGGTAGTGATGTAGATGTGAGACTGTCTCACCTGGTAGTGATGTAGATGTGAGACTGTCTCACCTGGTAGTGATGAACATGTGTGTGTCTCACCTGGTAGTTGTCGCTGATGAAGATGTGCGCGGGGGAGAGGAGCAGCTGCAGCAGAGTCTCCTTGTAGCCCTTCTTCATCTCGAAGCACAGCCTCTCCAGGAACCCAGACGGGCCCTCTGGACCCTCACTGCTGCAGTGCTGCAACACAACATCACCCTGTCACCATCTAGTGATACACACGTATCACAGTTAGAGATGACAGGGTTACAGTCTCCCTGGAGTAACGTAGGGCTGAGTGCCTTACTCAAGCACACACTAGTGGTGGTGTTCCCAGGTGGGATTCATGACCTTCTGATCACCAGTCCAACTCACTAGACCACCGCTACCCCCCCCCCCCACACACGAAAACACACACGATGACAATAGATCCAAAGTATGATTAAAATGACCTTCAGAGCATGATCCTTAGTTTGGTCTGCATCCAAACCGTACGGTGGAATCACCATGGGGAAGGGTTAGGGTTAGGGTTAGGGGGACTCACCATGGGGAAGGGTTAGGGTTAGGGTTAGGGTTAGGGGGACTCACCATGGAGAAGGGTTAGGGTTAGGGGGACTCACCATGGGGAAGCGTCCGTGCACCTTGTAGAGGTTGATGAGGACGGTGATGTCCCAGGGGCGCAGGGCGAGGGGGTGCAGGGCCTCCTTCCTCTCGCTGTCCTCCATGCCCAGGGGAGACCAGCCCAGGCTGGAGGTGGTGGACAGGGACAGGACAGGGCTGGACACCGCCTCCTCAAAGTCTGTGTACATGTCGTCCTCGCCAAAGTAGTTCTCCTGGTGAAGGAGAAGAAAAAAAAAAAGATGGGGAGGGGGGTTGGAGGGATGAGAGGAGTGATGAGAGCAGGGATGAGAGGAGGGAAGAGAGGAGGGATGAGAGGAGGGATGAGAGGAGGGATGAGAGGAGGAATGAGAGGGGGGTTGGAGGGATGAGAGGAGGGATGAGAGGAGGGATGAGAGGGGGGTTGGAGGGATGAGAGGAGGGATGAGAGGAGGGATGAGAGGAGGGATGAGAGGGGGGATGAGAGGAGGGATGAGAGGAGGGATGAGAGGAGGGATGAGAGGAGGGATGAGAGGAGGGATGAGAGGAGGGATGAGAGGAGGGATGAGAGGAGGGATGAGAGGGGGGATGAGAGGAGGGATGAGAGGAGGGATGAGAGGAGGGATGAGAGGAGGGATGAGAGGAGGGAAGGAGGAGGGATGAGAGGAGGGATGAGAGGAGGGATGAGAGGAGGGATGAGAGGAGGGATGAAAGGAGGGATGAGAGGAGGGATGAGAGGAGGGATGAGAGGGGGGATGAGAGGAGGGATGAAAGGAGGGATGAGAGGTTTCTATGTCTTGGTTTCTATGTCTTGGTTGCTATGTCTTGGTTTCTATGGCAGGTCAGGTCACCTTGATGGAGACGAGGGCTTTGAGCAGCGGGCCGTAGAGGAGGATCTGGGAGTCGGGGGACATCTCCATCTCCACGTGTAGCCGGTCGGGGGGCAGCTCTGTGGGGTCCGTGGGCACCCTGCTGTTGGGGGCCGAGGCGGAGTAGGGGGGAGGGGGGGCGTGTGGCACAGAGGGGTGCTCCGGGGGCCGCAGGGCCGAAAGCATGGACTCCTCCATCTCTGACACTGCAGGAGACGATACCAGCACACACACAGTACACACAGATTAGTACTGAGACGAGTCCACAGAGCTGCCCCCACCCTACTCAGTACAGTGATGACTACAGTATTCACCCCTTGCACAATTTTCACATTTTGTGAAGACATCTGACTGGACATGTTGAACGTCTCATGTCTTTGTAGGGGCCCTCAGTTTAATATGGACGTATTAATTAAACAGTCTGTTGATCAGTCTGTCACAACGTACAAACTGAACTAATGGAGAGGAACTTCAAATGTGAAGCTTTGCAGGAGGCTGAATACTTTTGTAATGTACTATATATTTAACAAAGCAACATTGAAACTTCATCATCTTTCTGAGGGAAAGACTCCAACAGAGGCTGGAGGGGCATGCTGACAGGACCGCTTAAGACTCTGTTTCAGGTTTAGGGGTTAGAGGTCATAGGGAGGTCATAGGTTGGTCATCGGGAGGTCATAGGATGGTCATAGGGAGGTCATAGGTTGGAGGAGGGTGCTTACAGGACTGCTTAAGCTGTTCATCAGCTTTCTGGGGGTAGATGGGGTGCCAGGTGTAGTCAATGATGAGCAGGAAGTTTGGGACAGTCCAACAGTCCACCCAGCCGTCCCTGGAGGAACAGAAACACATATAGAACTATGGTGAGTTCCCCAAAAAGCTTTGGCACTAATATACTGTATTGCTCTGGACAACCCAACCACAACGCCGATGGGACAGCAGCTGCCACTTAAAAAAAATCAAGATTTGCAGATCAATGTTCTGCGCAGGGACAAACACAATTTGTGAAATGAAGGACAGTAGTACTATATTACTGAATACTAAGTACATTACCTACAAAGCTTCAGATAACTGTAATGATTCAATAAATATATGTAATATGAAATGCTAGTTAGCGCTAATAATGTTAATAATACTCATAATGTAAGCATTAATCATGTAATGAATGTGTGTCTGTAACAACAGTGAGACCTTAGAATCACCCTTTGCTTATGACTTGAGTAGATGAATAGAATAGAGGAGCAGGAGTGTTGTTATGAAGTGTAGAGGAGCAGGGGCCCATTCCACTAAGGTCGATTATCTTCTAAGCCTCGATAAAGTTCTAAGCCTCGATAATGTTAGCTTGCGTTCGGTTCCATCAATGTGGCTCAAATAATTCGCTGCTTGGTTGAGCTCCTTCTGAGTCGCGACCAGGCAAAAACACTGGCGAAGACGCGCGTCAAAAAAGGCTCACAGGCGGAAACTACATCCCGAACGACAGTTCCTCTTTTAGGAAATATTAGTTCCCACTTCACACGAGATAGATAGATGGATAGGTTGACTGTGTGATAGATAGATAATTTGATATTTTGAAAGTGTGATCGATCGATAGATAGATAGTTTGATTGTGTGATAGATAACTTGATATTTTGAAAGTGTGATAGATAGATCGATAGATCAATAAATAAAAGAGTGTAAAAAAAAAGGTAATTGTTTCAACTTGCATTGCTGTCATCACAGCGGTCTGGCTGGCGCAGTGGTTAAGGCAGCCAGCTAGAGTTCCAAAGGTTGCGAGTTCGAGACTTGATTAAAGTGACTTTTATTTTTATTTTTTACATTTAACCGAAGCCTTCATGCAAATCGATTTACAACATATATATATATATATATATCTGTCTAAGTGAATCATCTATCCATCAGTAATCGTAAGAAAAAATAATCTATGCCAAATCCAGGGTCTAGTTTAAGAACATAATTTACTCAGAAAGGCTTCAAACACCATTGTAATCGTCTCAGTTCTTGTAAATTAGCCTGCACCATCATTTTATAGCCTATATACTTACTATTACTATATTTTAGATGAGATTTTAGATGAGATTCAGACAACGAAATGCAATAAAAAAGTGTGTCCGAAGAGGGATTCGAACCACCGTCTTAAAAAGACGAATAAATACCACGGCAGCGGTAAATACTACTAGGCCATCGTGACGATAAGACGATTTTAGCCTGATGCTGATATCACCACAGTAGTACATATTAATTTATTAAAATATGAACATATAACAATAACTAGGGCTAGTATGACCTACGCATTTAATCGGTCAGCAATTTCTTGCCAAACCATTTCCCTCGCCTTAATTGCGGCAGTATTGCACTATTTTACATCTTATTTTTCCGTCTTCATAAAGATCAATAATTCGGAATGCTGTGCAAATGTAGAACCCCTGCAGAGTGGAGTATCTTCATTTCGACAGATCGACTCTTCGGGGCTCTTTATGTCTGCGTGCACGCGCCCATATCGAAGATTTGTAAGCCTGTCTTCTGTGAACACTCATAACACGAGCCTGATCCTCGTTCGAGGAATCACCTGAGGCTTGAATTCCAATCCCGAGTTGCCTGATCGCCTGATTTATTTCAATCGCCGATATACTGATCCACCTTTAGTGGAACGGCCCCCAGGAGTGTTGTTATGAAGTGTAGAGGAGCAGGAGTGTTGTTATGAAGTGTAGAGGAGCAGGGGGTCATTCCACTAAAGGTGGATCAGTTTAGCTGCGCTATAAATAAATGCGGCGCTCAGGGAACTCGAGATTGGAATTCAAGCCTCAGGTGATTCCTCGAATGAGGATCAGCCTTGTGTCATCAGTGTTCACAGAAGACAGGCTTACAAATCTTCGATATGCGCGTGCACGCAGACATACGCAGCCCAGAAGAGTCGATCTGTCGAAATGAAGATACTCCACTCTGCAGGGGTACTACATTTGCGCAGCATTCCGAATTATTGATTTTTATGAAGACGGAGAAATAAGATGTAAAATAGTGCAATACTGCCGCAATTAACAAGGCGAGGGAAATGGTTTGGCAAGAAATTGCTGACCGATTAAATGCGTAGGTCATACTAGCCCCAGTTATTGTTATATGTTCATATTTTAATAAATGAATATTACTACTGTGGTGATATCAGCAGCAGGCTACAATCTGTCATATCGCCACAATGGCCTAGTGGTACCGACCGCTGCCACAGGATTTATTCGTCATTTTTAGACGTGGTTCGAATCCCGCTTCAGACGCACTTTTTACTGCATTTCGTTGTCTGAATCTAATCTAAAATCTCATTTAAAAAAGTATGTAGGCCAGGGTTTCCGTTAACCGGTAATTCCCGGACTTTGTCCGGTAAAAGTTGTTGAAGTCCGACAAATTGAAAACTCGTCGGACAAAATGTCCGGTGAAAATAATTCCCTCTAAGCACAATTTGAATACAATTCGCTAAAGTTCACATTTTGTATTCAAATTGGCTTCGGGCCACCATTCTCAGCTGAGCACCAAACACACACACACAACACTGCCCGAGAGAGAAGGACCCGCCCCCTCCAGCCAGCCTATAGGCTAACCAAAGGGGGCGGGTCCTTCTCTCTCGGGCAGTGCCGCGCGTGCACGAGTGTGTGTGTGTCCGGTGCCCAGCTGAAAATGGTGGCCCGAAGCGGAAAGCCTTAACTTTATCGCACAATAACAAGGATAACAAACGAAACGGACAACATTTACACTAAGATGGAGACAAACTTCAGCGATATGATCTAACAGCCGGTCTTCAGGACGACATACAGACCCGTATGAGCTTACAGGGCTATCCCCTAAGTATGATTTGACAGGCAGCTAAACGAAATGCCTTCCCAACCAGCGAGACCTGGGGGGTGTTCCATCAACGTCGCCAAAGGAAAACCTAGGCCTACTTCGCCAAGTCCCGCGAGACTCTTAAAAAGATCCAGGCATATCTTGATAGATCTCGCGAGACTTGTCAAAACAAGCCCAGACTTTCCTCCAGCGACGTCGATGGAACACCCCCCTGGTTATAGAAATGACGTTGTTTTATTGATAAAAAAAAAGGGTAAAACTGGAAAGAGAAAATAGAAAACTCACATTAATCCCAAACAATTTAACAAACTTCAGTTAACGTAATGTGGAGTCCGTTCATTGATCGATGCTGTCTGTTCAGTTCCCAGTGAGGCGCCCGTTCAGCGCTGGACATAATGGCATAGCGCGCATGCGAATCATGTTATATTATTATATATTATATAGCTCGCATCTAATCGTATCGGATGAGAAATAGACATTAAATGGCATATATAGGCCGCTACACAACAGTAATCACCGCGACAAACAGCTATATTAGATTTGAAGAAAAAAAAATATGATTTTGAAAAAAAAAAAATATATAATATTTTAATATGACCGGAATAATTCACGTTTGTCCGGTAAATCGAAATCTTCCCCGACACGATGTCCGGCGGCAAATTTTTCTAACGGAAACCCTGATGTAGGCTATAAAATGATGGTGCAGGCTAATTTACAAGAATTGACACGATTACAATGGTGTTTGAAGCCTTTGCATGAAATCTTCGGTTAAATGTAAAAAAATAAAAAATAAATCACTTAGTCAAGTCTCGAACTCGCAACCTTTGGAACTCGAGTCGGCTGCCTTAACCACTACACCAGCCAGACCGCTGTGATGACAGCAATGCAAGTTGAGACAATTACTTTTTTTTTTACACTCTTTTCTTTATTGATCTATCGATCTATCTATCACACTTTCAAAATATCAAGTTATCTATCACACAATCAAACTATCTATCGATCGATCACACTTTCAAATTATCAAATTATCTATCTATCACACAGTCAAACTATCTAATCTATCTATCTCGTGTGAAGTGGGAACTAATATTTCCTAAAAGACACAATGAGGAACTATCGTTCGGGGTTTAGTTTCCGCCTGTGAGCCTTTTTTGACGCACGGATGACTATAGCCTGTGTTTTAGCCTGGTCGGGACCAGGCTAATTATATCTGACTCAGAAGGAGCTCAACCAAGCAGCGAATTATTTGAGCCACATTGATGGCACCAAACGCAAGCTAACATTTTCGAGGCTTAGAACTTTATCGAGGCTTAGAACTTTATCGAGCTTCGTGGAATAGGGCCCAGGAGTGTTGTTATGAAGTTCAAAGCCAGACAGACATGTGATGGTAAGAAGGTGATGGAAGGCTCCTCCTAAGTCCTCTAACCCTAACCATGTCGTAACCATGTCCTAACCATGTCTAACCATGTCTAACCATGTCCTAACCATGTCTAACCATGTCTAACCATGTCTAACCATAACCATGTCTAACCATGTCTAACCATGTCCTAACCATGTCTAACCGTGTCTAACCATGTCTAACCATGTCTAACCATGTCTAACCATAACCATGTCTAACCATGTCGTAACCATGTCCTAACCATGTCTAACCATGTCTAACCATGTCCTAACCATGTCTAACCATGTCTAACCATGTCTAACCATAACCATGTCTAACCATGTCTAACCATGTCCTAACCATGTCTAACCATGTCCTAACCATGTCTAACCATGTCTAACCATGTCCTAACCATGTCTAACCATGTCTAACCATGTCTAACCATAACCATGTCTAACCATGTCCTAACCATGTCCTAACCATGTCTAACCATGTCCTAACCATGTCTAACCATGTCTAACCATGTCCTAACCATGTCTAACCATGTCTAACCATGTCTAACCATAACCATGTCTAACCATGTCTAACCATGTCCTAACCATGTCTAACCATGTCCTAACCATGTCTAACCATGTCTAACCATGTCTAACCATGTCTAACCATGTCCTAACCATGTCTAACCATGTCTAACCATGTCTAACCATGTCTAACCATGTCCTAACCATGTCTAACCATGTCCTAACCATGTCCTAACCATGTCTAACCATGTCCTAACCATGTCTAACCATGTCTAACCATGTCTAACCATGTCTAACCATGTCTAACCATGTTCTAACCACTCGATTCTAATTTTAAGTAGTAATAAATGTGAGGGTGTCCTAACTTGTTCCTCGCATGAAAATTGTATTTCTATTAATTATATTTAGGTGAGGTGGGTGTGGCTGAGGTGGGTGAGGCTGAGGTGGGTGTGGCTCACTCTGCGCGGGTGATGTTCCTCCAGCGTGACTTGCTGAGTTTGGGCGGGGGCCCTCCGGCCTGGCCCTCCCCGGGCATGCAGGTGTCCGGGGGCGTCTTGCTGTGCTGGTAGTCCTTGGCCAGGGTGAGCAGCGGGTAGCGGCTGGGGTGGCAGTCTGGCAGGGAGAGACGCAGGTCTGTGTCCTCAGCCTGGGTGTAGAAACACAGACAGATGAGAGGACAGACAGACAGATGAGAGTACAGACACAGACAGATGAGAGTACAGACAGATGAGAGTACAGACAGACAGATGAGAGTACAGACACAGACAGATGAGAGTACAGACAGACAGATGAGAGTACAGACACAGACAGATGAGAGTACAGACACAGACAGATGAGAGTACAGACAGACAGACAGATGAGAGTACAGACAGACAGATGAGAGTACAGACACAGACAGATGAGAGTACAGACAGACAGATGAGAGTACAGACACAGACAGATGAGAGTACAGACAGATGAGAGTACAGACAGACAGATGAGAGTACAGACACAGACAGATGAGAGTACAGACACAGACAGATGAGAGTACAGACACAGACAGATGAGAGTACAGACAGACAGATGAGAGTACAGACACAGACAGATGAGAGTACAGACAGACAGATGAGAGTACAGACACAGACAGATGAGAGTACAGACAGACAGATGAGAGTACAGACACAGACAGATGAGAGTACAGACACAGACAGATGAGAGTACAGACAGATGAGAGTACAGACACAGACAGATGAGAGTACAGACAGACAGATGAGAGTACAGACACAGACAGATGAGAGTACAGACACAGACAGATGAGAGTACAGACACAGACAGATGAGAGTACAGACACAGACAGATGAGAGTACAGACAGACAGATGAGAGTACAGACACAGACAGATGAGAGTACAGACACAGACAGATGAGAGTACAGACAGATGAGAGTACAGACAGATGAGAGTACAGACAGACAGATGAGAGTACAGACAGACAGATGAGAGGACAGACACAGACAGATGAGAGTACAGACAGACAGACAGATGAGAGTACAGACACAGACAGATGAGAGTACAGACACAGACAGATGAGAGTACAGACACAGACAGATGAGAGTACAGACACAGACAGATGAGAGTACAGACACAGACAGATGAGAGTACAGACAGATGAGAGTACAGACACAGACAGATGAGAGTACAGACACAGACAGATGAGAGTACAGACACAGACAGATGAGAGTACAGACACAGACAGATGAGAGTACAGACAGACAGATGAGAGTACAGACACAGACAGATGAGAGTACAGACACAGACAGATGAGAGTACAGACACAGACAGATGAGAGTACAGACACAGACAGATGAGAGTACAGACAGACAGACAGATGAGAGTACAGACACAGACAGATGAGAGTACAGACAGACAGATGAGAGTACAGACAGATGAGAGTACAGACAGACAGATGAGAGTACAGACAGATGAGAGTACAGACAGACAGATGAGAGTACAGACAGATGAGAGTACAGACAGACAGATGAGAGTACAGACACAGACAGATGAGAGTACAGACAGATGAGAGTACAGACAGACAGATGAGAGTACAGACAGATGAGAGTACAGACACAGACAGATGAGAGTACAGACACAGACAGATGAGAGTACAGACACAGACAGATGAGAGTACAGACAGATGAGAGTACAGACAGATGAGAGTACAGACAGACAGATGAGAGTACAGACAGACAGATGAGAGTACAGACACAGACAGATGAGAGTACAGACACAGACAGATGAGAGTACAGACACAGACAGATGAGAGTACAGACACAGACAGATGAGAGTACAGACACAGACAGATGAGAGTACAGACACAGACAGATGAGAGTACAGACACAGACAGATGAGAGTACAGACACAGACAGATGAGAGTACAGACACAGACAGATAAGAGTACAGACAGACAGATGAGAGTACAGACACAGACAGATGAGAGTACAGACAGACAGATGAGAGTACAGACACAGACAGATGAGAGTACAGACAGACAGATGAGAGTACAGACAGATGAGAGTACAGACAGATGAGAGGACAGACAGACAGATGAGAGTACAGACAGACAGATGAGAGTACAGACACAGACAGATGAGAGTACAGACACAGACAGATGAGAGTACAGACACAGACAGATGAGAGTACAGACACAGACAGATGAGAGTACAGACAGACAGATGAGAGTACAGACACAGACAGATGAGAGTACAGACAGACAGATGAGAGTACAGACACAGACAGATGAGAGTACAGACACAGACAGATGAGAGTACAGACAGATGAGAGTACAGACACAGACAGATGAGAGTACAGACAGACAGATGAGAGTACAGACACAGACAGATGAGAGTACAGACACAGACAGATGAGAGTACAGACACAGACAGATGAGAGTACAGACACAGACAGATGAGAGTACAGACAGACAGACAGATGAGAGTACAGACACAGACAGATGAGAGTACAGACAGACAGATGAGAGTACAGACACAGACAGATGAGAGTACAGACAGACAGATGAGAGTACAGACAGACAGATGAGAGGACAGACAGACAGATGAGAGTACAGACACAGACAGATGAGAGTACAGACACAGACAGATGAGAGTACAGACAGACAGATGAGAGTACAGACAGACAGATGAGAGTACAGACACAGACAGATGAGAGTACAGACACAGACAGATGAGAGTACAGACACAGACAGATAAGAGTACAGACACAGACAGATGAGAGTACACACACAGACAGATGAGAGTACAGACACAGACAGATAAGAGTACAGACACAGACAGATGAGAGTACACACACAGACAGATGAGAGTACAGACACAGACAGATGAGAGTACAGACAGATGAGAGTACAGACACAGACAGATGAGAGTACAGACACAGACAGATGAGAGTACAGACAGACAGATGAGAGTACAGACAGATGAGAGTACAGACAGACAGATGAGAGTACAGACACAGACAGATGAGAGTACAGACAGATGAGAGTACAGACAGACAGATGAGAGTACAGACACAGACAGATGAGAGTACAGACACAGACAGATGAGAGTACAGACACAGACAGATGAGAGTACAGACACAGACAGATGAGAGTACAGACAGACAGATGAGAGTACAGACACAGACAGATGAGAGTACAGACACAGACAGATGAGAGTACAGACACAGACAGATGAGAGTACAGACAGATGAGAGTACAGACACAGACAGATGAGAGTACAGACACAGACAGATGAGAGTACAGACACAGACAGATGAGAGTACAGACACAGACAGATGAGAGTACAGACAGACAGATGAGAGTACAGACACAGACAGATGAGAGTACAGACACAGACAGATGAGAGTACAGACACAGACAGATGAGAGTACAGACACAGACAGATGAGAGTACAGACAGACAGACAGATGAGAGTACAGACACAGACAGATGAGAGTACAGACAGACAGATGAGAGTACAGACAGATGAGAGTACAGACAGACAGATGAGAGTACAGACAGATGAGAGTACAGACAGACAGATGAGAGTACAGACAGATGAGAGTACAGACAGACAGATGAGAGTACAGACACAGACAGATGAGAGTACAGACAGATGAGAGTACAGACAGACAGATGAGAGTACAGACAGATGAGAGTACAGACACAGACAGATGAGAGTACAGACACAGACAGATGAGAGTACAGACACAGACAGATGAGAGTACAGACAGATGAGAGTACAGACAGATGAGAGTACAGACAGACAGATGAGAGTACAGACAGACAGATGAGAGTACAGACACAGACAGATGAGAGTACAGACACAGACAGATGAGAGTACAGACACAGACAGATGAGAGTACAGACACAGACAGATGAGAGTACAGACACAGACAGATGAGAGTACAGACACAGACAGATGAGAGTACAGACACAGACAGATGAGAGTACAGACAGACAGACAGATGAGAGTACAGACACAGACAGATGAGAGTACAGACAGACAGATGAGAGTACAGACACAGACAGATGAGAGTACAGACAGACAGATGAGAGTACAGACACAGACAGATGAGAGTACAGACACAGACAGATAAGAGTACAGACAGACAGATGAGAGGACAGACAGACAGATGAGAGTACAGACACAGACAGATGAGAGTACAGACACAGACAGATGAGAGTACAGACAGACAGATGAGAGTACAGACAGACAGATGAGAGTACAGACACAGACAGATGAGAGTACAGACACAGACAGATGAGAGTACAGACACAGACAGATAAGAGTACAGACACAGACAGATGAGAGTACACACACAGACAGATGAGAGTACAGACACAGACAGATAAGAGTACAGACACAGACAGATGAGAGTACAGACAGATGAGAGTACAGACACAGACAGATGAGAGTACAGACACAGACAGATGAGAGTACAGACAGACAGATGAGAGTACAGACAGATGAGAGTACAGACAGACAGATGAGAGTACAGACACAGACAGATGAGAGTACAGACAGATGAGAGTACAGACAGACAGATGAGAGTACAGACACAGACAGATGAGAGTACAGACACAGACAGATGAGAGTACAGACACAGACAGATGAGAGTACAGACACAGACAGATGAGAGTACAGACACAGACAGATGAGAGTACAGACACAGACAGATGAGAGTACAGACACAGACAGATGAGAGTACAGACACAGACAGATGAGAGTACAGACAGACAGATGAGAGTACAGACACAGACAGATGAGAGTACAGACACAGACAGATGAGAGTACAGACACAGACAGATGAGAGTACAGACAGACAGATGAGAGTACAGACACAGACAGATGAGAGTACAGACACAGACAGATGAGAGTACAGACACAGACAGATGAGAGTACAGACACAGACAGATGAGAGTACAGACACAGACAGATGAGAGTACAGACACAGACAGATGAGAGTACAGACAGACAGATGAGAGTACAGACACAGACAGATGAGAGTACAGACACAGACAGATGAGAGTACAGACAGACAGATGAGAGTACAGACAGACAGATGAGAGTACAGACACAGACAGATGAGAGTACAGACACAGACAGATGAGAGGACAGACAGACAGATGAGAGTACAGACAGACAGATGAGAGTACAGACACAGACAGATGAGAGTACAGACACAGACAGATGAGAGTACAGACAGACAGATGAGAGTACAGACACAGACAGATGAGAGTACAGACAGATGAGAGTACAGACACAGACAGATGAGAGTACAGACAGACAGATGAGAGTACAGACACAGACAGATGAGAGTACAGACACAGACAGATGAGAGTACAGACAGACAGATGAGAGTACAGACACAGACAGATGAGAGTACAGACACAGACAGATGAGAGTACAGACAGATGAGAGTACAGACAGACAGATGAGAGTACAGACAGACAGATGAGAGTACAGACAGACAGATGAGAGTACAGACAGACAGATGAGAGTACAGACACAGACAGATGAGAGTACAGACAGATGAGAGTACAGACAGATGAGAGTACAGACACAGACAGATGAGAGTACAGACACAGACAGATGAGAGTACAGACAGATGAGAGTACACACAGACAGATGAGAGTACAGACACAGACAGATGAGAGTACAGACACAGACAGATGAGAGTACAGACACAGACAGATGAGAGTACAGACACAGACAGATGAGAGTACAGACACAGACAGATGAGAGTACAGACACAGACAGATGAGAGTACAGACAGACAGATGAGAGTACAGACACAGACAGATGAGAGTACAGACACAGACAGATGAGAGTACACACACAGACAGGAAGACACGGATGCACACACACACACACACACACACACACGCACACAACTCCGTATTCCGAGTTAAGACACAAGCATGTGGCATGAATGATGTACCTGATGTTTGATGAATTCATTTTCAACATATTCTCACATAATATGCACACATATATTATAACAAAGGGCAATTAAATACTGCAGCACCCCTACTGTGTGGCCAAAAAAAAGAAAAAGGTATGAGACAAAATCCATCTCCACGTGTTCACACTCACCCTCAGGCAGAACCTGGTGTTGCAGGTGGTGGGGACAAACTCCTTAAACGGCAAGGAGAAGTCGATGTTCAGTGTCTCTCCACAGGCAGCCAGGTACACTGGAAGACAACAGGGAAGAAGCTGCTTAGCATGACCCCAGTGTTGATGTATGGTTATCATACTCCTATGATGGAATATCATCAATGTTACCTCATTAAAGGATGTTACCTCATTAAAGGATGTTACCTCATTAAAGGATGTTACCTCATTAAAGGACTCGTTCGTTTTAGGCTTTTAAATGTCGGCAGAATAAGCTGAGGGTTTGGGAGGTGTCCTTCTTCTTGAATAATGAGTTAACTTCCCTAACCCTAACCTACAGTGCTTTATTGTTTTACTACTTAGGGGCCATGAAAGGAGCGTCCACGTCGCGGCCCTGGGAGTATTGACGAGATCGACAAGATCGACTAGATCGACTAGATACTGCTAATCCTATCACCACTACAAGCAAAAGTTACAAGCTACAAAACAGCCCCAAGCTACGCTACAAGCTACGCTGAAAGCTGCAAGCAAGCCACAAAGCTACAGAACACCAAGAGAAAACATCATGCCTGGAGATAGACACAAAGGCCGATGTCGTAAACGAGGGACCTCCTCAAGACCGGCACTGACAGTTATATCTGTGAACATTGAAGGGTTCTCCTCTGCAAAACAAACCATCTTAGCCGATTTATGCAGCAAACAACACTGTGACGTTCTCTGCTTGCAAGAGACGCACAGAGGGAGTGAAAACAACCGCCCCACCATACCAGGAATGGTCCTGACTATTGAGCGACCTCACCGGCAGCATGGCAGTGCTATATTTGTAAAAACAAGCTTAACTATAGAAGATACAGACATGTCAGATGACCATGATATCGAAGTCCTATCTGTTGAACTAAGCAGTGTTGTAGTAACATCTGTCTATAAACCACCACCTGTAGACTTTATATTTCCCCAGCCAATCCCCAAAGTACACGGCAAACCACAGATCATTATTGGTGACTTCAACAGCCACAGTACCCAGTGGGGCTACCCTGAAATGAACAAGGATGGAGAAGCAGTAGAGGACTGGATGGATACTAACCAACTAAGTCTTATCCATGACCCCAAGCTACCACACTCGTTTTTCAGTGCTCGATGGAAACGTGGCTACAACCCAGATCTCACCATGGTCACAAGTAACATCGCTGGACTGTGTAAAAAGACTGTGCTGGACCCTATCCCATCAAGCCAACACCGTCCCATTGGGATCCTAATCAATGCGGCTGTAGTCCCAACCATCGTGCCCTTTAAAAGGCGCTTCAACTACAAGAAAGCAGACTGGAAAGGTTTCACCAACGAGCTGGAAGAGAAGATCAAAAATATAATACCAGTTAGCAAGAACTACGACCAATTTGCTAACCTGGTGCTGAAAACTGCTCGGAAACATATCCCACGAGGCTGTAGAGTTGAATACATACCTGGACTTTCAAAGGACTGTGCAGGACTCTATGACAACTACGTCAGCATGTTTGAAGCAGATCCCTTCTCAGATGAAACAACTGCCCAAGGCGAGAAGGTGATGGAAAGCATTGCCCAAGAGCGAAGCAAGACCTGGAATGCTCTTATTGAGTCCACAGACATGTCAAAAAACAGCAAGAAAGCATGGACACTTATTCACAAGCTACGGGGTGATCCTAAAGCAGCTCCTCAGCACCCAAAAGTCACTGCAAACCAAGTTGCCAACCAATTGCTTGAAAATGGAAAGAGTAGAAAGAGAGGGAAAAAGACCAAGCTGAACCGCAAGAAATACATCGCGGACCCTGCTTTTACAAGACAGCTTACTATGGAAGAGCTGGAAGGGGGAATCTCTATCCTCAAACCAGGAAAGGCAATTGGACTGGATAACATCGCAACCGAACAGATCAAGCACTTCGGTCACAAGGCAAAGACGTGGCTTCTACAGCTCTACAATGAGTGCTTAACAACACACAAGCTCCCTAACATCTGGAAGAAAGCCCACATTATAGCACTGTTGAAACCGGGGAAAGATCCATCCGCTCCTAAGAACTTCAGACCAATCTCACTTTTGAGTCACACCTACAAGCTCTTTGAACGTCTGATCCTCAACAGAATCTGTACCTTTGTTGACGAACACCTCATCCCTGAACAAGCAGGTTTCCGCCCTGGCAAGTCAACAACTAGCCAAGTACTCAACCTCACCCAGTACATCGAAGATGGATATGAGGAAGGGATGGTAACTGGTGTGGTGTTAGTCGACCTCTCAGCTGCCTATGACACAGTCAATCACAGACGTCTCCTCAGCAAGATCCTGGAGACCACAAGAGACACCCGTCTGACAGAACTGATTGAAAGCATGCTTGAAAATAGGCACTTCTTCGTTGAGCTAGGAGGAAAGAAAAGCAGGTGGCGAAAACTCAAGAATGGCCTTCCACAAGGAAGTGTGCTTGCACCACTTCTCTTTATTATCTACACCAACGACCAACCAAAAAGCGCAGACACCCGCCGCTTCATCTATGCAGACGATCTTGGCATAGGTGCACAAGCCACTGATTTCACAGTTGTGGAAGACAGACTCTCCAACACTCTGGCAGAGCTAACCCTAACACCGTACTATGAAGAGAACCACCTACGTGCAAACCCATCTAAGACACAGGTGTGTGCCTTCCACCTGAGAAACCGTGAAGCCAAGCGCCAACTGAAGGTCAGCTGGTCAGGAACCTCCCTTGAACACTGTGAGCACCCAGTCTACCTAGGGGTAACCCTGGACAGATGCCTCTCTTTTAAGACCCACACTGAGAAGACCAAGTGTAAAGTGAGTGCGAGGAACAACATCATCCGCAAGCTCACTGGCACAACCTGGGGTGCTAACCCACAGACTCTGAAGTCAACCGCACTAGCTCTCTGCTACTCAGTTGCCGAGTATGCCTGCCCAGTATGGGAGCGAGCTGCCCATGCCAAGAAGCTGGATCCCGCCCTCAATGCTAGCTGTCGCCTTATCACAGGCTGTCTGAAATCAACACCAACAGACCGTCTGTACATCCTGGCAGGCATAGCCCCACCAGAGATACGACGAAATGCAGCAAGTAAAAAAGAGCGCCAACAACAGTCTACTGACCAAAGACATCCTCTCTTTGGCCATGTGCCAGCCAAAAGCCGCCTTAAATCAAGGAAAAGTTTCCTGAAGAGCGTCCCGCCCCTCGGAACACCGAGCACAAGCAGTGAAAGAGTCACTCGGTGGGAAGAAAGGCTGGACAAACTCCCACCAGCAACAACAATGGAGCTAAAGGCGAGCGAGGCACTGCCCCCTGGAGCAGACACCAACTACGCAGTGTGGAAATGCCTAAACAGGATAAGATCTGGTGTTGGACTTACAAAAGCCACTCTCGCCAAATGGGGATACCTAAATGACGGGGACGTTGTGTGTGACTGTGGCACTTAACCACAGACCATGCAGCACCTCCTGATATGCCCCCTGCTGGAACAGCCCTGCACATCAACGGACTTGGCAGAGTTCAATGAGAAGGGACAGCAATGTGTTCAGCTGTGGTTGAACCACATCTAGCCAAGCCTTGTAACTGACTCTCTTGTGGACACGAAAAGAAGAAGACTACTTAGGGGACCTACAGTGACTCGGAAAGTATTCAGTCCCCTTCACTTTGTCCACATGTTGTTGTGTTATAGACTAAATTTAAAATGGATTAAATTAAAATAATTTGCCATCAATCCACACACAATACCCCAGAATGACAAACCGAAAATGTCATCAACAAATGACTCAATACATTGAATTGAGTCCATCTTAATGCAAGAACAATAGTTCATGTCGTTTTGGAATTAAGTTTCGTTCCTCTCCATTTTCTTAATTTGTAATGACAACCTGATCCACACCGTGTGTAATTGATTCCTATGCAAATCAGAGACCCTATAAAAACAAAGATATTAATTCCAAAATGACATGAACTATTATCCTTGCATTAAGATGGAGTCAAGTCTGAGTGATTTGTTGATGACATTTTTGCATTTTAGCTCATTTTAAGAGTGGCATTGCAAAGGGTCT
Source organism: Nansenia antarctica (assembly GCF_963989245.1). Taxonomy (NCBI): domain Eukaryota; kingdom Metazoa; phylum Chordata; class Actinopteri; order Argentiniformes; family Microstomatidae; genus Nansenia; species Nansenia antarctica. Next base: position 33,360,958 of record NC_137681.1, on the reverse strand, counting down.
GAATACTTATGTACATGAGGCAGTGTTTCCTTTATATGCATTGAATTTTCTCCGCCACTAATTGATTCAGTCCACTAAAGCCCGGTACACACATGAGGATTTTCAAAATCTTAACAGATTTTTTATCTGAGACAGACCCCACACAGGAAGATAAAAAATCTTGGATTGAACAGCCTTGATCGTATTGTGTGTGGTGTGCGCCGATATTCCCATCCGAAAATAAGAAGTCACCTCGCTTCTTGATTGGCTACATTCCATCCACGTCACAATCGGACTCGCGAACAGGGTTGCCAGATGGGATTGACATTTTCCACCCTAACCACAGTCTAAAACCGCTAATTCCACCCAAAAAAAATAGCCCATCTGGCAACCCTAGTCGGGAGTTGCCCACACACATAAGGATGTTTGGTCGTAAATATTGAACACATACAACATTTACGATTGTCGGCCCCGACCATTTTCAGGATATCTTGGTATTTGATCACCTGCTATATAAAACATCGCCGCTCGGCTTTAATGGTTTAACCGCTATTTCTTTTTATTTTTTTTGCCACGCTCCCTCTAGTTTTTGGTGAAATTACGTCGTTGTTTTGAACGCGTGCTATGCGCGCGAGGATTGGACTCACCGCCACTAATGTGAGAATTCCTGGAGGAAACACTGACATGAGGTATTTCTGTATTTCAATTTTAATAAATGTACTGAAATTAAAAAATGTAATCCAAGAGTATCAAATCTGTGGAAAAAACGATGTTTATTGCGAGCTTTCGGTCTCCAGGCTGTGGGACCATGTAAACAACAGCTGTATGACCAGTTTGACAAGACTGATGAGACAGTGGGTGGATCACGTCAAGAAGAGATTCTGGATAATCTAGTATCCATACTAGATTTCTCACATACTCAAATTTCACATGCTATACAGTGTGAAAGCACCGCATACTCAACATCGCCGTCATACCTAGTATGAATAGCATGCTAGTGTGCCATTCCAAACACAGCCTGACTCCAGTGTGTGTCAGACTACGTGTTCTCACCATTCTCCTGCTGCTTGGTGGAACAGTCGATCCAGTTGTGCTGGTTGGCGGCCCAGATCATCTCAAACTGGTGGAAGAGGACCTTAAAGTTCCAGGCGTACGGGACAAAGGAGTAGATATCAGGGGCGCTGTCACTGGCCCAGTCCTGGATCAGGTCTGCAGAGGGAGACAAACAGATATACAGAACATGAAATATGTCCATATGTTTATGCGGTATTCACATGTTTATACAGAGTTCTGTCAAATACATTTCTGGAGTTCTGTGCGGAATGATGTCAGATTTGGCATTTTCTTCTTCTTTGTTGGGTTAGGGTTAGATGTTCCAATGCAAACTAAAGAAATGAACATGTGAATACCAAAGCATTTGTAATTGCAACAATTTCCTGGGAGCAGTGGTGCATTATCTGACAGAGGTGCAGGGATGCCAATATTTTGGTCCATGACTATATGATTTTAACCCAGGTCTGACATCTATCTCCTACATTTGACATTTAGTAAATGTTTACATTCAGGGTCCTGTCCTGTTAGCAAACGCCCTTATCCAAAGCAACTTACAATGAGTACATTATTCTATTAAGTACGTGAATCAACTATACATCACACTCATCACACTCATCACACTCATCACAAGGAACCATCTCTAAGGAGAAGCACAGCAGAGCAGTCCCAGTTAGAGAAAGGGAAGAAGAGAAGAAGGGAAGAAGAGCATTCAGAGCAGGTGTGTTACCTGTGAAGAGCATTCAGAGCAGGTGTGTTACCTGTGAAGCAGAGCATTCAGAGCAGGTGTGTTACCTGTGAAGCAGAGCATTCAGAGCAGGTGTGTTACCTGTGAAGAAGAGCATTCAGAGCAGGTGTGTTACCTGTGAAGCAGAGCATTCAGAGCAGGTGTGTTACCTGTGAAGCAGAGCATTCAGAGCAGGTGTGTTACCTGTGAAGCAGAGCATTCAGAGCAGGTGTGTTACCTGTGAAGAAGTTCTTCTGGGCGTAGATGAAGTGGTAGGTGGCCTTGTACACCTCTATCTCACACTGCCATGACTGCGGCATGTTCCACACACGGGGGTAGCTGGCGATCACATGGAACTGAGGGAGGAACAGCAGAACATGCTAGCTAATGTCAACCAGCTAACCTGTGACAGTCTGAATGGTTTATTACATTAACTGTATGAACTCCTTTAAAAACATATTTGAGGGATTGCAATATGAGGAAATGAAGGTTAAATCAATAAACTACAGTAATTGAAAAAAATATGCAGATAAGAAATTTGGCACAGTAATGACTTGCTACAAGAATCTACAGCATAACCACAATTAAAATATTCGTAATGCATGCAGATTCTATATAATATTCATAAAGATGCAATGAAGGTGTAACCCAACCTTCTTCAATAAAAGCAGAAAAAAAAGCAGAAAATAAATCCCAGATTGTGCCTTTAACAGTAGTATAGTTAGTATAGTATAGTATAGTTAGTATAGTTCAGTATAGTATAGTATAGTTAGTATAGTTTAGTATAGTATAGTTAGTATAGTACAGTATAGTATAGTATAGTATAGTATAGTATAGTACCGTATAGTACAGTATAGTTAGTATAGTATAGTATAGTTAGTATAGTTTAGTATAGTATAGTATAGTTAGTATAGTATAGTATAGTATAGTTAGTATAGTTTAGTATAGTATAGTTAGTATAGTACAGTATAGTATAGTATAGTTAGTATAGTTAGTACAGTTTAGTATAGTATAGTTAGTATAGTATAGTTAGTATAGTATAGTATGGTTAGTATAGTTAGTATAGTTTAGTATAGTAGTTAGTATAGTACAGTATAGTATAGTATAGTTAGTATAGTATAGTATAGTTAGTATAGTTTAGTATAGTATAGTATAGTTAGTATAGTTAGTATGGTTTAGTATAGTATAGTTAGTATAGTATAGTATAGTATAGTATAGTATAGTATAGTACAGTATAGTTAGTATAGTATAGTATAGTTTAGTATAGTAGTTAGTATAGTACAGTATAGTATAGTATAGTATAGTTAGTATAGTATAGTATAGTTAGTATAGTACAGTATAGTATAGTTAGTATAGTTAGTATAGTTTAGTATAGTATAGTTAGTATAGTATAGTATAGTTTAGTATAGTATAGTATAGTTAGTATAGTATAGTTAGTACAGTATAGTATAGTATAGTTAGTATAGTTAGTATAGTTTAGTATAGTATAGTTAGTATAGTATAGTTAGTATAGTTAGTATAGTACAGTATAGTACAGTATAGTTTAGTATAGTTAGTATAGTATAGTTAGTATAGTATAGTTAGTATAGTATAGTTAGTATAGTATAGTTAGTATAGTTAGTATAGTTAGTATAGTACAGTATAGTACAGTATAGTTAGTATAGTTTAGTATAGTTAGTATAGTATAGTTAGTATAGTATAGTTAGTATAGTATAGTTAGTATAGTATAGTTAGTATAGTATAGTTAGTATAGTATAGTTAGTGTAGTTTAGTATAGTACTAGTGTGGGATACTCACAGCCAGCATCTCAGCCTCCAGCAGTGTCCTGTACTGCATGCTGCTGGTGGTGTCCACGTGGAGCAGCTGCCCTTTGATGGTGGGAGAGTAGCCTGAGGACAGCAGAGGAGCAGCGCTCAGTGTCAGTCACCACCTGGGCAGGTTAACACTCAGTGTTTCCTCTATATGCATTTATTGGTGGCGGGCCGCCACGAATGAATTTCCTCTGCCACTAATTGATTGTCCACAAATATATATTTTTTTAAATAAATAAAATAAAATAAATCCACCTCTGAACATTTTAGCTGATTAAAATATATCTGATCCTAAGTCAGCGCTATAATGGATGTTGACTAAAAGTGCACCTAAATCCACGCCCATCTCTCTCTAACCGCTGATCCAAAATCAGATTAATGACATTAAACATTGGTCTAAATGTGAACCGGCATGAGAACTGTGCAGACTCAACCATCCCTGCTCAGCAGTCTTACCTGCCGAAATGCTCGGGCGCCTGTGTTTTCTCCTCGCAAATAACTGGCTAAAAGTCACCGGTAGTACCATCTAAAACAGGGGTGGGCAATTATTTTTCCCAGGGGGCCAAATGAGCAACTGAAAATATTTTGGAGGGCCGGGCCAAAATTCCGAACTCAATTATGCATAATATACATTTTATTTCTATATAAAAAGCAGTAAATGGCATTGTTTTGACCGCTGGTAAGAGTGTATGTTATTATTTGGCAATTAAAAGGTGAGGTTAGCTTTCAAAAATATCATTTATTCAAATAGAATTACAACACTGCAGGTAAAGGGAGAGGAAAACAGCTGCATTTAGCACTTTGCCCAGGCTGAGCCATCTGACAGCTGTGTGGTACCTGACATCACCATGTTCGCTCTCTTGCTCCTCCAATAGTGAAACAAACTGCCTGTGATTTAATGCTCGCGCTCTGATGAAATTAACTGTTGTAGTAACAACATCAACCACATGGCTAAGTTTTAGCACTGACTTGCACAACGCTTGCTGATGAATAATACAATGTATAAACACCAATTTCTGCTCTGCGTTGAGTTCACTCACTTTATCTTGCATTCTTTTCAAAAGCCCAACATTTTTCCCTGTCAAATTCGGACAGCCATCCGTAGTGACACCTGCCAGTCTGTCCCATTCGAGTCCCAGTTTGTCCATGCATGCGTTGACCTCGGTGAACAGATCACTCCCCGTTGTGGTTCCTTTCATTGGCCGGATTGCTGCCAGCTCCTCCGTAAGCTTGAAGTCGCGCGTTTTATACTAATATAAAAATTAGTAGTCTATATTTGTTTGAAAGTTCTGCGTTCGGCATCCACTTTCCTCTTTTTGGCATAAGCCGACATTTTCGCATTTTTCAGGGGTGACAAGGAAGGTAGACAGTTCAGGGGTGACACGGAAGGAAGACAGGTTGTCAATCACACGCATTTCACGTGCACGATTGCGTGCACTGTGAGAATAAATGGGCTTCAAAATAAAAGCAATGCGGTTTTAGTCCACCCATGAGATAATTAGAAAATAATATATAATAATAAATAAATAAAAACATTTTTATTTTATTTTTTTTATGTATTTTCTAATTATCATGTAATCTTTCGCGGGCGGTCAGAATCATCTGGCGGGACGTATTTGGCCCGCGGGCCGTACAATGCCCAGGTCTGATCTAAAAGATACAAAAAGCTGATCTAGCTAGCTAGGTGCACAAATAAGATATCACGTTAAATAACTTCGAAAAATGTAACGAAAACAGCGACAGATGGATGGATTTTTCAAGAAAAAAGATGTCCCAGACACTTCAAACATTGCTGAAGCTAGCAGTGGCTATGAGCGATCCGAAACTGCATGGCTGGCAGGAGCAAAGGAGCTAGGTGGTGGATCAGCTAACAACGTTTATGGCGGGGTACCACCACCACCACCAGCTACAACTACAGCGGGAGAACAAGCAGCAGCTACTGTGCGCTGTGGTATGTACACCAACATTATATTACTTTCGTTTGTTACTTTTATTTGGACTTTGGATTTTAAGACCACTTTAATTCATGAAAAGGTCCAGAGTTTCTTGTTGCAAACGGAGGAAGGACAAACAACAGGTGCGTTGAAACCAACACCCAATCATGCCAGGACGATGGCTAATTTGATAATTTTGATAGCCATCACATCTAGTTGAAAAACTGTCGCAAGTTGAAGAACTCGCGCAAGTTGGAAATACTCGGAAACTTTCGCCAAGTTGGACATACTTTTCCTGTTGTGTTTGAGACGGAGCCAAGACTGCTCGTTTGGAAGGACATTGGATCCGTGAGTAACGTAAACCTTCAGAGCTGATGGATGGAAACCGGTATCACAAGTTTATATTCTGTATATTCTTTTTTTTTCTTTGCCATCCTCCCTCTAGCTTTGGTTGAAATGAGGTCGTTGTTTTGAGCGCGCGTGCACGCGAAAAAAATCGGCGACTAATGTAAAAATTCCTGGAGGAAACACTGACACTGTTAATCCTGATTCTGTTCTCTGATCCAGGACCAGATGGAGCTGGCTGGTTTCCTCCATACAACTCACAACCAGCCAGACAGATCTGATCCTGGAGAGGGTTAGGGTTAGGTAGATCTGATCCTGGATAGGGTTAGGGTTAGGTAGATCTGATCCTGGAGAGGGTTAGGGTTAGGTAGATCTGATCCTGGATAGGGTTAGGGTTAGGTAGAAAATATTCTCCGGCCTTCTTGCATACACGGCATGTTTGAGATCTCTCCACAGATCTTCAATAATATTCAAGTCTGGGGACTGATGGCCGTTCCAAAACCTTCATCCGTCTTTCCTGGAGGTACTTCATGGGTGATTTTGAGGTATGCTTCGGGTCACTGTCTTGCTGGAATACCCAACCTCTCTTCAACTTCAATTTCTGGACTGACCTTTGAACATTAGCCTCTAGAATCTCTTGATATTTGGTGGAATCCATTCTTCCTTCCACCCGCACAATATCACCTGTATATATTGCCTAATATAGCCCTTAGCTGCTACACAACCCCAAAGCATAATGGATCCACCTCCATGCTTAACAGTTGGCATGGTGTTCTCTACAAAAGCCCTCCATGCCCTCCCCCTATGTTTCTCCAAACATAGCCTACCTTCTTTGGTTGTGACCAAAAAGTTCAAATTTGGTTTCGTCAGTCCAAAGCACATTGTTCCAATAGGCTTCAGGTTTCTCAAGGTTTTCTTTTGCATACTTCAGACGCTTAATTTTGTGTTAAGGTCGTAGGAAAGGCTTCTTTCTGGCAACTCTGCCATGTAAGTCTTTGTTGTTTAAGGTACGCTGTATTGTTGTTCAGTGAAAAACTAGACAGGTGTCTGCTACTCTTTTTTGCAGCTCTTTTGCAGTGATGTGTGGGTTCTTCTGAGCATTTCTCACCAGATCTCAGGCTATTCTATCTGAAAATGTCCTTGGTCTTCCAGATCTGCCTTGACTTCAATTGTTCCATTCATTTTCCATTTTCTGATGATGTTTCTGACAGTGGAAATGGGTAGTTTGAAACGTTGCAAGAGTTCTTTGTAGCCTTCTCCTTGATGGTGGAAGTGAACTATCTTGATTCTGACATCCTTGGACAACTGTTTAGAGGAACCCTTGGTTTTTAACACCAGACACAACAGTCAGATACTTTAGAAGGCATGGAGTTACTTCAGAATATATAGTTCAACCCTGGAATTATATTCACGCTGAACATTTTTAATAAAAAAAGAAACCTTGGTTCTTTTTCTTCAAATTTGCAGAAAGGTGTCATATTTTACTTTTTAGTTTTAGTCTTCAGGTTTGCTTTCAATCACTTGGAGATTAATTGTAACAGATATTTAAACCAGGAGTGCCCAAATGTGTGCACCCCACTGTATAAGGTTAGTTCCCATTTAGTTGACTAACATGAAACAACAAACACCTGGAAATGAACAGATGGTGACCCTGATTCAACCCTGTGCTACCTACCGCTCTCCCCCACGGTCATGGGGATGTTGACTTCCAGATAGGAGCCCGCGCCAACATTCACATGGATGGCATTGGTCTCCTACCAGAGAAGTCACAAAGAACAACATGATGAAACCCACAGCCATACAGTACACTTAGCATTACAGCCATACAGTACACTTAGCATTACAGCCATACAGTACACTTAGCATTACAGCCATACAGTACACTTAGCATTACAGCCATACAGTACACTTAGCATTAAAGCCATACAGTACACTTAGCATTACAGCCATACAGTACACTTAGCATTACAGCCATACAGTACACTTAGCATTACAGCCATACAGTACACTTAGCATTACAGCCATACAGTACACTTAGCATTACAGAGGGGGGAGATAGGAGAGGGAGAGCGAGAGAAAGACACAGAGAGAGAGAGAGAGAGAGAGAGAGAGAGAGAGAGAGAGACAGAGAGAAAGAGAGAGAGAGAGAGAGAGAGAGACAGAGAGAGAGAGAGAGAGAGAGAAGTACCCTGTTTTTGGTGAAGAGAAGGTCGATGGTGGCGTCAGCGATGATGTTCATGCGTAGCTCGAAGGCGAGGATCTCTCGGGGTTTGCCAGGCTCGGGCGACTCTGTGGCCTTCATGGCCTGGTAGTCAGCTGGAAGGAAGAACTTCCACAGACAGTCCCTGCACAGGAGAAGACAAGAGAGAGAGAAAGAAGCGAGGGGGGGGGGGGAGGGGGGAGAGAGGGAGAAGGGAGGGGGTGGAGTGTTGTCCATTAGCTTTGCTCACAACGCTGTGTGAATAGGACAGTTCTACCGTGTGTGTGTGTGTGAGTGTGAGTGTGTGTTTTTGTGTGTGTGTGTGTGTGTGTGAGTGTGAGTGTGAGTGTGAGTGTGAGTGTGTGTTTTTGTGTGTGTGCATCCAGTAATTGTGATTGTGATGTTTGTATGGATTAGATTTATTCAAATCAAAGTGATTGTATCCTTACTGTGTGTGTGTGTGTGTGTGTGTGTGTGTGTGTGTGTGCGTGCGTGCGTGCGTGTGTACCTCTGCCTGTCTGCCCAGGGTCCGTAGTTGAAGTCGGTCCCTTTCCCACAGACGATGTCGAGCCCCCAGCAGGGGGGCAGGTCCTGCAGCCTGGTGGCCTCCCCCCCACCCTCCACCTCCCCCTCCACCTCCTCCTGCACCAGGCCTGGAGACACACGGCATGCTGGGAATAACTAGCATAACATAGCATGATGCTAAGATAGAAATAAATATTGATATAATAAACAACAGTTTAACAATCACTAAATACTTATAATGATCATCTAATTATGTGTAGTTATGTGTTTCTAGCATGTCGATGTTCTATCAGGTAAATTCGCTAGAACTAACCTCCATACCCTGGTTCAGAAGAAGAAATCAGTCCTTCGTCACTTACATCGTCGTCCTCGATGAAACTTTTAGGTGGATTGGTTACCCTAGCCTAGATGGTCTTTGTGACATTTCACAATCACAAACATATACTGTATGTACAGAAACTCACTAAAGTATAAAACACCGCTAAAATACTGCTTCTCTTCAAATCACTCCATGACACTTTGAGGTCAGTGCATTAGTTTTTTTGGTGAACTACCGTAATAACCCTAAATGGCTAGAGAGTGCAACTTCTGTGCTTTCAGAAACTGTTGGATTTTTTTCGATTGCACATATAGTTCAAGAATTACGATAGTTTGAACGAACCCTGTAAATTCCTGTTGAGAAGTTATCGCAACATAGACATACAGTAACTTCTATGTTATTTTATTTGATTACTTCTTATGTTTCTACATCCATCTTAAGAACTTTTTAAGACGTTTTATTTCAACTGCAGCAGAGTTTAGCAGACAGGAAGATGTTAGCTTGGGCATCATGTGACTTGGATGAGATGAGATGTAGACCCCCCGCCCCAAATATTTTTTTTGCAGATCTGCATGATTCACGTAGGTCACATATTTTGAGGTAAAAACGGCGAATTTCACCTAAAGGTGACAAGTTTGCACCACTGCTCCCTCTTTCTAGGGGGCAGAGTAGGTCTGTCTCCCTCTTTCTAGGGGGCAGAGTAGGTCTGTCTCTCCCTCTTTCTAGGGGACAGAGTATCTCTGTCTCTCCCTCTTTCTAGGGGGCAGAGTATCTCTGTCTCTCCCTCTTTCTAGGGGGCAGAGTATCTCTGTCTCTCCCTCTTTCTAGGGGGAAGAGTAGGTCTGTCTCTCCCTCTTTCTAGGGGACAGAGTAGGTCTGTCTCTCCCTCTTTCTAGGGGACAGAGTAGGTCTGTCTCTCCCTCTTTCTAGGGGGCAGAGTATCTCTGTCTCTCCCTCTTTCTAGGGGGCAGAGTATCTCTGTCTCTCCCTCTTTCTAGGGGGCAGAGTAGGTCTGTCTCTCCCTCTTTCTAGGGGACAGAGTAGGTCTGTCTCTCCCTCTTTCTAGGGGGCAGAGTAGGTCTGTCTCTCCCTCTTTCTAGGGGACAGAGTATCTCTGTCTCTCCCTCTTTCTAGGGGGCAGAGTATCTCTGTCTCTCCCTCTTTCTAGGGGACAGAGTATCTCTGTCTCTCCCTCTTTCTAGGGGGCAGAGTAGGTCTGTCTCTCCCTCTTTCTAGGGGACAGAGTAGGTCTGTCTCTCCCTCTTTCTAGGGGGCAGAGTAGGTCTGTCTCTCCCTCTTTCTAGGGGACAGAGTATCTCTGTCTCTCCCTCTTTCTAGGGGGCAGAGTATCTCTGTCTCTCCCTCTTTCTAGGGGACAGAGTATCTCTGTCTCTCCCTCTTTCTAGGGGGCAGAGTATCTCTGTCTCTCCCTCTTTCTAGGGGGAAGAGTAGGTCTGTCTCTCCCTCTTTCTAGGGGACAGAGTATCTCTGTCTCTCCCTCTTTCTAGGGGGCAGAGTATCTCTGTCTCTCCCTCTTTCTAGGGGGAAGAGTAGGTCTGTCTCTCCCTCTTTCTAGGGGACAGAGTAGGTCTGTCTCTCCCTCTTTCTAGGGGGCAGAGTAGGTCTGTCTCTCCCTCTTTCTAGGGGACAGAGTATCTCTGTCTCTCCCTCTTTCTAGGGGGCAGAGTATCTCTGTCTCTCCCTCTTTCTAGGGGGCAGAGTAGCTCTGTCTCTCCCTCTTTCTAGGGGACAGAGTAGGTCTGTCTCTCCCTCTTTCTAGGGGACAGAGTAGGTCTGTCTCTCCCTCTTTCTAGGGGACAGAGTATCTCTGTCTCTCCCTCTTTCTAGGGGGCAGAGTATCTCTGTCTCTCCCTCTTTCTAGGGGGCAGAGTAGCTCTGTCTCTCCCTCTTTCTAGGGGGCAGAGTATCTCTGTCTCTCCCTCTTTCTAGGGGGCAGAGTAGCTCTGTCTCTCCCTCTTTCTAGGGGACAGAGTAGGTCTGTCTCTCCCTCTTTCTAGGGGGCAGAGTAGGTCTGTCTCTCCCTCTTTCTAGGGGACAGAGTATCTCTGTCTCTCCCTCTTTCTAGGGGGCAGAGTATCTCTGTCTCTCCCTCTTTCTAGGGGACAGAGTATCTCTGTCTCTCCCTCTTTCTAGGGGGCAGAGTAGGTCTGTCTCTCCCTCTTTCTAGGGGACAGAGTAGGTCTGTCTCTCCCTCTTTCTAGGGGGCAGAGTAGGTCTGTCTCTCCCTCTTTCTAGGGGGCAGAGTAGGTCTGTCTCTCCCTCTTTCTAGGGGACAGAGTATCTCTGTCTCTCCCTCTTTCTAGGGGGCAGAGTATCTCTGTCTCTCCCTCTTTCTAGGGGACAGAGTATCTCTGTCTCTCCCTCTTTCTAGGGGGCAGAGTATCTCTGTCTCTCCCTCTTTCTAGGGGGAAGAGTAGGTCTGTCTCTCCCTCTTTCTAGGGGACAGAGTAGCTCTGTCTCTCCCTCTTTCTAGGGGGCAGAGTATCTCTGTCTCCCTCTTTCTAGGGGCAGAGTATCTCTGTCTCTCCCTCTTTCTAGGGGACAGAGTATCTCTGTCTCTCCCTCTTTCTAGGGGACAGAGTATCTCTGTCTCTCCCTCTTTCTAGGGGGCAGAGTAGCTCTGTCTCTCCCTCTTTCTAGGGGGCAGAGTATCTCGGTCTCTCCCTCTTTCTAGGGGGCAGAGTATCTCTGTCTCTCCCTCTTTCTAGGGGGAAGAGTAGGTCTGTCTCTCCCTCTTTCTAGGGGACAGAGTATCTCTGTCTCTCCCTCTTTCTAGGGGGCAGAGTAGCTCTGTCTCTCCCTCTTTCTAGGGGACAGAGTAGGTCTGTCTCTCCCTCTTTCTAGGGGACAGAGTATCTCTGTCTCTCCCTCTTTCTAGGGGGCAGAGTATCTCTGTCTCTCCCTCTTTCTAGGGGACAGAGTAGGTCTGTCTCTCCCTCTTTCTAGGGGGCAGAGTAGCTCTGTCTCTCCCTCTTTCTAGGGGGCAGAGTAGGTCTGTCTCCCTCTTTCTAGGGGGCAGAGTAGGTCTGTCTCTCCCTCTTTCTAGGGGACAGAGTATCTCTGTCTCTCCCTCTTTCTAGGGGGCAGAGTAGGTCTGTCTCTCCCTCTTTCTAGGGGACAGAGTATCTCTGTCTCTCCCTCTTTCTAGGGGACAGAGTATCTCTGTCTCTCCCTCTTTCTAGGGGGCAGAGTAGGTCTGTCTCTCCCTCTTTCTAGGGGACAGAGTATCTCTGTCTCTCCCTCTTTCTAGGGGGCAGAGTAGGTCTGTCTCTCCCTCTTTCTAGGGGACAGAGTAGGTCTGTCTCCCTCTTTCTAGGGGACAGAGTAGGTCTGTCTCTCCCTCTTTCTAGGGGGCAGAGTATCTCTGTCTCTCCCTCTTTCTAGGGGACAGAGTATCTCTGTCTCTCCCTCTTTCTAGGGGGCAGAGTATCTCTGTCTCTCCCTCTTTCTAGGGGACAGAGTAGGTCTGTCTCTCCCTCTTTCTAGGGGGCAGAGTATCTCTGTCTCCCTCTTTCTAGGGGGAAGAGTAGGTCTGTCTCCCTCTTTCTAGGGGGCAGAGTATCTCTGTCTCTCCCTCTTTCTAGGGGGCAGAGTAGGTCTGTCTCTCCCTCTTTCTAGGGGGCAGAGTAGGTCTGTCTCTCCCTCTTTCTAGGGGGCAGAGTAGCTCTGTCTCTCCCTCTTTCTAGGGGACAGAGTATCTCTACTCAGTTTCATTCCGTGAACACTTCTTCCTTTAGGACGCAGAGCTCGAGGAAGGAAGATAGGGAATGTTATTACTGCCACAAACCAGGACATGTCATTGCTGATTGTTTAACTCTTAAAAACAAAGATCAGCAGTTGTCTAAGAAGGGACCACACGTGCAGGGTATTGGATTGATTAGGGCGGAATCATGTTCTAACATTGGGATGAGCACCACCACTGGCACTGAAAGTGATAAATGTTTTGATCCATTCATATTTACTGGCTTAGTGTCATTGACGGGCGAACTAAAAGATCAGTGTCCAGTACGTATATTACGAGACACCGGGGGGTCACAGTCTGTAATTCTATGTAGTGTCCTGCCATTCTCTGATCAGTCTGCGTGCGGCTATGGAGCTGTGTTGCGTGGTATTGAAATGGGTTATGTCCCGCGGGCCGTACATCGCATTCACATACAATCTGAGTTGGTTACTGTTTTTTTTTTCGGTCGCTGTATGTCCAGAGTTACCCATTAAAGGAGTGGCATTGTTGTTGGGCAACGATATTGCTGGGGGTAAGGTGACTCCTACGTTGGAGGTACTGGATTCGCCTCAATGCAGGGAATCTGAGACAAAAGATGTCGATTTGTTTCCGGTGTGCGCTATAACTCGTGCACAATCGAGTCGAGGCAGAGAGGAGGATAGCGATGTTTCTCTCTGTGATAGTGTTATATAGTGTGATAATGATAGATGCAAGCCTTTTCTGAAAGGGATGAGAACCCGATTGTTTCAGTTTCTCCCAGGGAGAAAGTGGTAGAGCTACCATCCTCCCCGAGTCCTACAATACCATCCGCTGACAGCCTATCTCTGCCTGTAACCGGCGAGCGATTGCGTGTCGCTCAAGTAGCTGATCAGTCATTAAACAAATGTTTTTTACATGCATCTAGTGAGGAATCTGAAATAGGGGGCAACGTAGTTTATTTCCTTAACGATGGGATATTAATGCGTAAATGGTCTCCTCCTAATGCAAATGGTTGTGAGTGGAATACTGTAAAACAAGTGGTTGTGCCTGTGGGTTATAGACAACAGGTGTTATCTGTAGCACATGAGAGCCAGTGGTCAGGACATTTAGGTATAACTAAAACTTATCAGCTGATATTGAAACATTTCTTTTGGCCCGGACTGAAGGCGGATGTTGCCAAGCACTGCCGCTGTTGCCATACTTGTCAGATGGCGGGTAAGCCTAATCAATCCATTCCACCCGCACCATTGCACCCCATTCCTGCTATAGGGGAGCCTTTTGAACGTGTAATAATTGATTGTGTTGGACCTTTGCCTAGGACTAAAAGTGGAAGTCAGTATTTGCTCACTATTATGTGCGCTGCTACTCGTTTTCCCGAAGCTGTTCCGTTGCGTAACATATCAGCCAGCTCAGTGGTGAAAGCTTTAACAAAGTTTTTTTCCACATTCGGTCTTCCTCTTGTTATACAATCTGACCAGGGCACTAACTTTCAGTCTAAGCTTTTCAAACAAGCCCTAAGAACGTAAGGGGTCCGACATGTTGTTTCCAGTGCCTATCATCCTGAGAGTCAGGGTGCATTAGAACGATGGCATCAGACGTTAAAGGCGATGCTTCGTAAATACTGTCTAGAGAGTGGGAAGAGTTGGGATGAAGGAGTGCCATTCATGTTGTTTGCAGCTCGTGAAGCTGTTCAGGAATCTTTAGGATTCAGTCCCGCGGCACTGGTCTTTGGACATACGCCTCGCGGTCCGCTCAAATCACTGCAGGATAAGTTCCTCTCAGCTGAGTTTAGTGCGGAGCGGAATGTGTTAGATTACATTAGTCATTTTCGTGAGCGTTTGCATCAGGCTAATACCATTGCAAAAGAGTCTCTGGTTAGTTCGCAAACAGTGATGAAGCGTCATTATGATCGCACTGCTGTTTTTAGAAAGTTTCATGTAGGTGATAAAGTTTTAGCTCTATTGCCTATTCCAGGCTCTGCGCTGTCGGCGAAATTCTGTGGTCCGTATGATATTCGTGAGTGTCTTAGTGACACTGATTATGTGATCAGTACTCCCGAGAGACGGAGAAGTACTAGGGTGTCCCATGTGAACATGTTAAAACGCTATTACTCCCGTGAGGAATCAAAAATTAGTCAGGAGACATGTACAGACCTCATATGTACAGACCTCATATGTACAGACCTCATATGTACAGACCTCATATGTACAGACCTCATATGTACAGACCTGCATATGTACAGACCTCATATGTACAGGACCTCATATGTACAGACCTCATATGTACAGACCTCACATGTACAGACCTCACATGTACAGACCTCATATGTACAGACCTCATATGTACAGACCTCATATGTACAGACCTCATATGTACAGACCTCCACATGTACAGACCTCACATGTACAGACCTCATATGTACAGACCTCATATGTAGACCTCCACATGTACAGACCTCATATGTACAGACCTCATATGTAGACCTCCACATGTACAGGACCTCATACGTACAGACCTCATACGTACAGACCTCCATATGCTCGTACCTGGTTCATCCCGGTAGTAATAGATGTCCACGTCGTTGGACTGCATCACCACAAAGCCTTCTCCCATCAGCCTCGGCGGCCTGGGGGTCATCACACACACACACAACAGCTGACCAGGATGTCAACAACCACATCGGGGAGACACTGATGCATTTGAATGCTCTTGCTCTAGGGAGTTTAAGTTTTAGGGTGGTTTATAATAATAATAATCATCATCATAATCATAATAATAACAATGTTTATTGCCATGTAAAATCAGTCAGCCATAGTCAGCGCTCCTGGAGCAATTAGGGGGTAAGTGCCTTGCTCAAGGGCACATGCAGCTCCCTCCTGAGGCAGAGATCAAACCAGTGACCTCCCGGTTGCTAGGCTACCGCCACCCATAGGGGGTAAGCTCAGTGGTTGTGTTGCTCTAGAGAGTTCAGGTTTAAGGGGGTATAGAGAAGGTTTAAGGGGGTATAGAGAGTTAGGGGTAAGGGGTGGTTAGGGGGTAAGCTCTAGAGAGTTTAGGGGTAAGGGGTGGTTAGGGGGTAAGCTCTAGAGAGTTAGGGGTAAGGGGTGGTTAGGGGGTAAGCTCTAGAGAGTTAGGGGTAAGGGGTGGTTAGGGGGTAAGCTCTAGAGAGTTTAGGGGTAAGGGGTGGTTAGGGGGTAAGCTCTAGAGAGTTTAGGGGTAAGGGGTGGTTAGGGGGTAAGCTCTAGAGAGTTAGGGGTAAGGGGTGGTTAGGGGGTAAGCTCTAGAGAGTTAGGGGTAAGGGGTGGTTAGGGGGTAAGCTCTAGAGAGTTTAGGGGTAAGGGGTGGTTAGGGGGTAAGCTCTAGAGAGTTAGGGGTAAGGGGTGGTTAGGGGGTAAGCTCTAGAGAGTTTAGGGGTAAGGGGTGGTTAGGGGTAAGCTCACTCATCGTTCTGCATGCCCAGGTAGCGCGGGCTGGGCACCAGCATGACGCGCACGTTCTCCAGGGAGCCCTTCAGGATGTGCATGTACTGGTCGAGGTGGCTGGAGGGCGGCTTGGTGGCGTAGGTCAGGAAGGCGTCCTCGAAGTTGAGACACAGCGTCTGGGGGAGGTGGTGGTTCCCGAACGCCAGGCGGCCCTGAGGAGACGACAGACAGCGGGGGGGGGAGAAAGAAGAATGACATGACTTTGATGTCGCCATGGTGATGCCACTGACTTCAACACTCAAGAGCAAACCAAACTAAATGTCTTGAGGTTTAAATAAGACAGGCTCAAATCCTCCCTACCAACCTTCTAATCATGACAGGCTCTAATCCTCCCTACCAACCTTCTAATCATGACAGGCTCTAATCCTCCCTACCAACCTTCTAATCATGACAGGCTCTAATCCTCCCTACCAACCTTCTAATCATGACAGGCTCTAATCCTCCCTACCAACCTTCTAATCCTCCCTACCAACCTTCTAATCATGCCTAAGCTAATGTGGTGTTTGTTTCTGACTTTAGGCCTTTTAAGT
Organism: Nansenia antarctica; assembly: GCF_963989245.1. Lineage (NCBI taxonomy): Eukaryota > Metazoa > Chordata > Actinopteri > Argentiniformes > Microstomatidae > Nansenia > Nansenia antarctica. Next base: position 33,344,335 of record NC_137681.1, on the reverse strand, counting down.
CATAATAAATGTGGGGGCTGTCCTAATTGCATTTCTATTAATTACAAGTTCTATTTGTTTAGTTTGTTTAGTTATATTACCGTACATTCAGAAAGTATTCAGACCCCTTAATTTTTTTCACATTTTCTTGTGTTGTAGAGTCAATTTAAAATGGATTAAATAAAAATAATTTGCCATCAATCCACACACAATACCAGAATGACAAAGTGAAAACATGTTTTTTGAGATTTATGGGGTATTGTGTGTGGATTGAGGCAAATTATTTTAATTTTTAATTTTAATTTTAATTTAATATTTTAAATTGACTACAACACAACAATGCTAGGCTTTAGCCTTCTTACTGTTACTGTTTATGTCTTGTTTATGTTGTCCCCTTTCTGTTTTTAATCACTGATGTTTTAAAATTTGCACTTTTTCGTATTCGTTTTTATTCTATATGTAAAGCATCCGTGCATCCGTGCTGGGAAGGGTGCTATATAAATAAAGTTTTACTTCCTTACTTACTTAAGAACAAGCACCGGGTTTGCGGGCACACAGAAATAGTTTTTGCGCATGCGCATGTTTCACCACCGTTTCTACCACCTCAGCCTTATTTTGAGCCAGGTAAAACCCTGGGCACCCCACATTTATTTCAGAATTGCAGCCCAATGGGCAACACCACATCGCTAAATACAGTTTTGACAAAGCCTTGCAAGACTGATCAAAATAACCCTGATGACCCCCCAGGTGCAGTCAGTTTAATACAACTTATTATCTAAATGTTGTTGTGACCCTAATCTACATTGTAGTCTATGTGCTGCTTCAGAAACCAGACAGTAACTGGTCTAGTAGAGGACAGACAGACTGGTCTAGTAGAGGACAGACAGACTGGTCTAGTAGAGGACAGACAGACTGGTCTAGTAGAGGACAGACAGACTGGTCTAGTAGAGGACAGACAGACTGGTCTAGTAGAGGACAGACAGACTGGTCTAGTAGAGGACAGACAGACTGGTCTAGTAGAGGACAGACAGACTGGTCTAGTAGAGGACAGACAGACTGGTCTAGTAGAGGACAGACAGACTGGTCTAGTAGAGGACAGGTGTAACAGGTGTAACAGGTGTACCAGGTGTAACTCACAGTGCTGATGTTGACCTTGATGACAGGGATTAAGGATCTCCAGGAAGACGCCGGGTCTGGAGTCTCTGCTTTGATGTTAACACTGAAAAGATCGAGTAGAAAAATAAAAATAAACAAAAATAAATAAATAAAAGAAAGAAACTATAGGGGTCTAATACATTTTTTGATTACTAAATCTAAATCTAAGTGTCTTTGTAGGACAATCTACTCTGTATACTGCAAGTATATCTAGGGTGTGTTCTCACTAGGACATTTGCTTCACTTGAAACGGAGTTTAGGATAAAGTTTGCTTTGCTCTGCGTCGTTTGGAGCTGTGAGAACGCACATTCGAAGTCGCTCCCGCAGCAAAGAACCCTCGGATGCTCCGCTTGAAAAGGGTGGTTTCGCTTCGGTTAGAAACGACGCATCCATCACTTTGCTTCGCTTCGCTTTTGGTGAGAACACTGCTCGAGACAGTCCATAGGAAAACAACAGCGCATGCGTGTTAATCTGTATAAGAGCGGGACAACAGGCAATTCTAAATTTTTCTGACCAATCAACTACCACATCTGTTGCTTTGATTGCGTATGTTACTTCGTTTACATGAAGGGCTGTGAGAACGCAAATCAGAGAAATAATTTATGCAACAATGTTGCAAACTCATCCACTTGCTCCGGGTCTCGATTCGGACTTTCATGTGAGAACATGACCTTAGATTTCGGGTGGAGAAGCGGCGAAAACAAGCAACCGCAGCTTGCTCTCTCGACCGGCTTTTTTTGAAAAGTGAAAAGTCTTACGAGTCTGATCAATGCAATGTTAGCTAGCTACCTCTAAACATGGGTTTGGCTGGGCATACATTCATTAATTTGAGGTGGTAAACACAGTCTGGCTATCTTATCTGTCTGGCTAACTTATCTGTGTAGTTGTGAGTTTCTCTCCAGAGCCAGAGACAGATGTCTGTTCTGAGTTTCTCTCCAGAGCCAGACAGATGTCTGTTCGTACCTTTATCTGTCTGGCTAACTTATCTGTGTAGTTGTGAGTTTCTCTCCAGAGCCAGAGACAGATGTCTGTTCGTACCTTTATAGCTTTTGCACTATTGCACTGGTCGGATGCCAAACTGTGTTTCGTTGTCTTGGTACTTGTACTCTGAATCTGAAACCCAAACCCCCTGTCCCACCTGTCCAGGGTCTTCTCTCTGTCCTCTCTGCCTTTCTCCATGTCTTTTTTGGGGGGCACGAGGGTGGGCTCCAGACCAAAGGTCTCCTGCAGCCGGGCGTAGAGGTCGGTGCGGTTGTACACGTGGAACTCAAACCCGTTCACCGTCACGTACAGCCTGGTCTCTGCCTTGGGGTCTGGTGAGGAGGAGAAGATGAGGATTTCTGATACTGGAAGTGAGAAATCAGCCTTAAAAGTAATGGTCAAGTATGGCTGAGCTCCACAGTCTTTAGGGACGCCCCTAAGCTAGCAATCGGAATCAGGCGATAATCAGTAAAAATATGAGATTGGGGAAATCCGATAACGCTTTCTAGTCGCCACGACAACCGATCAATGACGCCAACAATTCTCACATGCTTGTTAAACAAAAATTACTACTACTTAATTTCCAATCACAGTTAGCTTACTTACTTAGATTACTTACTTTTAATTTTTACGCAGTGCACACCAGTGGCATTTCCAGTCACTCCCTCGCTTCAACTGTGCTACTCAGGCCGACAACACAACGTGCGCTGCGCTGTTCCATCTGTCTATTGTTACTAGTAATATGTCTAATTGAGTTAACTGGTATTATATTCACCACCCAAAGGTGCTCAGATCTGCAGTGTCAGGGCAATGACCTCCCATACAACCTTGTGCCCAAAACTCAAAACCTGATTTCAGTTCAACATAACCCATAATAACCCAGAACCCAGAAACCAGGCATGATCTCACCGTGCTGCTTCTGCTTTGGGTTATACATCTTCCACCAGCGGAAGATCAAGAAGCCATCTTGTATTCTGTAACAACAACATACATTGAGTGGAATTAGAATGCTGTGAAAATATACATTGCACAGACAAAGCAGAAAGGTTAGAATATTGAATAAAAGATATTCTAGAATAGAAAAAAACATGACATACTGTAATATATAGAATAGAAAGCATGTTGAATGTTGTGTTACCTGATGGACATGTCTTCATTGATGAAGTACACGTCCCTGAACATGACCTTCCCAGACAGCACCGAGAAGGAGAAGGAACCTGAGGAGAGACAGACAGGATGAGACAGGATGACAGACAGGATGACAGACAGGATGACAGACAGGATGACAGACAGGATGACAGACAGGATGACAGACAGGATGACAGACAGGATGACAGACAGGATGACAGACAGGATGACAGACAGGATGACAGACAGGATGACAGACAGGATGAGACAGGATGACAGACAGGATGACAGACAGGGTGACAGACAGGATGACAGACAGGATGACAGACAGGATGACAGACAGGATGACAGACAGGATGAAAGACAGGATGACAGACAGGATGACAGACAGGATGACAGACAGGGTGACAGACAGGATGAGACAGGATGACAGACAGGATGACAGACAGGATGACAGACAGGATGACAGACAGGATGACAGACAGGATGACAGACAGGGTGACAGACAGGATGAGACAGGGTGACAGACAGGATGACAGACAGGATGACAGACAGGATGACAGACAGGATGACAGACAGGATGACAGACAGGATGACAGACAGGATGAAAGACAGGATGACAGACAGGATGACAGACAGGATGACAGACAGGATGACAGACAGGATGACAGACAGGATGACAGACAGGATGACAGACAGGATGACAGACAGGGTGAGACAGGATGAGACAGGATGACAGACAGGATGACAGACAGGATGACAGACAGGATGAGACAGGATGAGACAGGATGACAGACAGGGTGACAGACAGGATGACAGACAGGATGACAGACAGGATGACAGACAGGATGACAGACAGGATGACAGACAGGATGACAGACAGGATGACAGACAGGATGAGACAGGATGACAGACAGGATGACAGACAGGATGACAGACAGGATGACAGACAGGATGACAGACAGGGTGACAGACAGGATGACAGACAGGATGACAGACAGGATGACAGACAGGATGACAGACAGGATGAGACAGGGTGACAGACAGGATGACAGACAGGATGACAGACAGGATGACAGACAGGGTGACAGACAGGGTGACAGACAGGATGACAGACAGGATGACAGACAGGATGACAGACAGGATGACAGACAGGATGACAGACAGGGTGACAGACAGGATGACAGACAGGATGACAGACAGGATGACAGACAGGATGACAGACAGGATGACAGACAGGATGACAGACAGGATGACAGACAGGATGACAGACAGGATGACAGACAGGGTGAGACAGGATGACAGACAGGATGACAGACAGGATGACAGACAGGATGACAGACAGGATGACAGACAGGATGACAGACAGGATGACAGACAGGATGACAGACAGGATGACAGACAGGATGAGACAGGATGACAGACAGGATGACAGACAGGATGACAGACAGGATGACAGACAGGATGACAGACAGGATGACAGACAGGATGACAGACAGGGTGACAGACAGGATGACAGACAGGATGACAGACAGGATGACAGACAGGATGACAGACAGGATGACAGACAGGATGACAGACAGGGTGACAGACAGGATGACAGACAGGATGACAGACAGGATGACAGACAGGATGACAGACAGGATGACAGACAGGGTGACAGACAGGATGACAGACAGGATGACAGACAGGATGACAGACAGGATGACAGACAGGATGAGACAGGGTGACAGACAGGATGACAGACAGGATGACAGACAGGATGACAGACAGGATGACAGACAGGATGACAGACAGGATGACAGACAGGATGACAGACAGGATGACAGACAGGGTGACAGACAGGATGACAGACAGGATGACAGACAGGATGACAGACAGGATGACAGACAGGATGACAGACAGGATGACAGACAGGATGACAGACAGGATGACAGACAGGATGACAGACAGGATGACAGACAGGGTGACAGACAGGATGACAGACAGGATGACAGACAGGATGACAGACAGGATGACAGACAGGATGACAGACAGGATGACAGACAGGATGACAGACAGGATGACAGACAGGATGAGACAGGATGACAGACAGGATGACAGACAGGATGACAGACAGGATGACAGACAGGATGAGACAGGATGACAGACAGGATGACAGACAGGATGACAGACAGGATGACAGACAGGATGACAGACAGGGTGACAGACAGGATGAGACAGGATGACAGACAGGATGACAGACAGGATGACAGACAGGATGACAGACAGGATGACAGACAGGATGACAGACAGGATGACAGACAGGATGACAGACAGGATGACAGACAGGATGACAGACAGGATGACAGACAGGATGACAGACAGGATGACAGACAGGATGACAGACAGGATGACAGACAGGGTGACAGACAGGATGACAGACAGGATGACAGACAGGATGACAGACAGGGTGACAGACAGGATGACAGACAGGATGACAGACAGGATGACAGACAGGATGACAGACAGGGTGACAGACAGGATGACAGACAGGATGACAGACAGGATGACAGACAGGGTGACAGACAGGATGACAGACAGGATGACAGACAGGATGACAGACAGGATGACAGACAGGGTGACAGACAGGATGACAGACAGGATGACAGACAGGATGACAGACAGGATGACAGACAGGATGACAGACAGGATGACAGACAGGATGACAGACAGGATGAGACAGGATGACAGACAGGATGACAGACAGGATGACAGACAGGATGACAGACAGGATGACAGACAGGGTGACAGACAGGATGACAGACAGGATGACAGACAGGATGACAGACAGGATGACAGACAGGGTGACAGACAGGATGAGACAGGATGACAGACAGGATGACAGACAGGGTGACAGACAGGATGACAGACAGGGTGACAGACAGGGTGACAGACAGGATGACAGACAGGATGACAGACAGGATGACAGACAGGATGACAGACAGGATGACAGACAGGATGACAGACAGGATGACAGACAGGATGACAGACAGGATGAGACAGGATGACAGACAGGATGACAGACAGGGTGACAGACAGGATGACAGACAGGATGACAGACAGGATGACAGACAGGATGACAGACAGGATGACAGACAGGATGACAGACAGGGTGACAGACAGGATGACAGACAGGATGACAGACAGGATGACAGACAGGATGACAGACAGGATGACAGACAGGATGACAGACAGGGTGACAGACAGGATGACAGACAGGATGACAGACAGGATGACAGACAGGATGACAGACAGGATGACAGACAGGATGACAGACAGGATGACAGACAGGATGACAGACAGGGTGACAGACAGGATGACAGACAGGATGACAGACAGGATGACAGACAGGATGACAGACAGGATGACAGACAGGATGACAGACAGGATGACAGACAGGATGACAGACAGGATGACAGACAGGATGACAGACAGGATGACAGACAGGATGAGACAGGGTGACAGACAGGGTGACAGACAGGATGACAGACAGGATGAGACAGGATGACAGACAGGATGACAGACAGGATGAGACAGGATGACAGACAGGATGACAGACAGGATGACAGACAGGATGACAGACAGGATGACAGACAGGGTGACAGACAGGATGACAGACAGGATGACAGACAGGATGACAGACAGGATGAGACAGGGTGACAGACAGGATGACAGACAGGATGACAGACAGGATGACAGACAGGATGACAGACAGGGTGACAGACAGGATGACAGACAGGATGACAGACAGGATGACAGACAGGATGACAGACAGGATGACAGACAGGATGACAGACAGGATGACAGACAGGATGACAGACAGGATGACAGACAGGATGACAGACAGGATGACAGACAGGATGACAGACAGGATGACAGACAGGATGACAGACAGGATGACAGACAGGATGAGACAGGATGACAGACAGGATGAGACAGGATGACAGACAGGATGACAGACAGGATGACAGACAGGATGAGACAGGATGACAGACAGGATGACAGACAGGATGACAGACAGGATGACAGACAGGGTGACAGACAGGATGACAGACAGGGTGACAGACAGGATGACAGACAGGATGACAGACAGGATGACAGACAGGATGACAGACAGGATGACAGACAGGATGACAGACAGGATGACAGACAGGATGACAGACAGGATGACAGACAGGGTGACAGACAGGATGACAGACAGGATGACAGACAGGATGACAGACAGGGTGACAGACAGGATGACAGACAGGATGACAGACAGGATGACAGACAGGATGACAGACAGGGTGACAGACAGGATGACAGACAGGATGACAGACAGGATGACAGACAGGGTGACAGACAGGATGACAGACAGGATGACAGACAGGATGACAGACAGGATGACAGACAGGGTGACAGACAGGATGACAGACAGGATGACAGACAGGATGACAGACAGGATGACAGACAGGATGACAGACAGGGTGACAGACAGGATGACAGACAGGATGACAGACAGGATGACAGACAGGATGACAGACAGGATGACAGACAGGATGACAGACAGGATGACAGACAGGATGACAGACAGGATGACAGACAGGGTGACAGACAGGATGAGACAGGATGACAGACAGGGTGACAGACAGGATGACAGACAGGATGACAGACAGGATGACAGACAGGATGACAGACAGGATGACAGACAGGATGACAGACAGGATGAGACAGGATGACAGACAGGATGACAGACAGGATGACAGACAGGATGACAGACAGGGTGACAGACAGGATGACAGACAGGATGACAGACAGGATGACAGACAGGATGAGACAGGATGACAGACAGGATGACAGACAGGATGACAGACAGGATGACAGACAGGATGACAGACAGGGTGACAGACAGGATGACAGACAGGATGACAGACAGGATGAGACAGGATGACAGACAGGATGACAGACAGGATGACAGACAGGATGACAGACAGGGTGACAGACAGGGTGACAGACAGGATGACAGACAGGATGACAGACAGGATGACAGACAGGATGACAGACAGGATGACAGACAGGATGACAGACAGGGTGACAGACAGGATGACAGACAGGATGACAGACAGGATGACAGACAGGATGAGACAGGATGACAGACAGGATGACAGACAGGATGACAGACAGGATGACAGACAGGATGACAGACAGGATGACAGACAGGATGACAGACAGGATGACAGACAGGATGACAGACAGGGTGACAGACAGGATGACAGACAGGATGACAGACAGGATGACAGACAGGATGACAGACAGGATGACAGACAGGATGACAGACAGGATGACAGACAGGATGACAGACAGGATGACAGACAGGATGACAGACAGGATGAGACAGGATGACAGACAGGATGACAGACAGGATGACAGACAGGATGACAGACAGGATGACAGACAGGATGACAGACAGGATGAGACAGGATGACAGACAGGATGACAGACAGGATGACAGACAGGGTGACAGACAGGATGACAGACAGGATGAGACAGGATGACAGACAGGATGACAGACAGGATGACAGACAGGGTGACAGACAGGATGACAGACAGGGTGACAGACAGGATGACAGACAGGATGACAGACAGGATGACAGACAGGATGACAGACAGGATGACAGACAGGATGACAGACAGGATGACAGACAGGATGACAGACAGGATGACAGACAGGATGACAGACAGGATGACAGACAGGATGACAGACAGGATGACAGACAGGGTGACAGACAGGATGAGACAGGGTGACAGACAGGGTGACAGACAGGGTGACAGACAGGATGACAGACAGGATGACAGACAGGATGACAGACAGGATGACAGACAGGGTGACAGACAGGATGACAGACAGGATGACAGACAGGATGACAGACAGGATGACAGACAGGATGACAGACAGGATGACAGACAGGATGACAGACAGGATGACAGACAGGATGAGACAGGATGACAGACAGGGTGACAGACAGGATGACAGACAGGATGACAGACAGGATGACAGACAGGATGACAGACAGGATGACAGACAGGATGACAGACAGGATGACAGACAGGATGACAGACAGGATGACAGACAGGATGACAGACAGGATGACAGACAGGATGACAGACAGGATGACAGACAGGATGACAGACAGGATGACAGACAGGGTGACAGACAGGATGAAAGACAGGATGAGACAGGATGACAGACAGGATGACAGACAGGATGACAGACAGGGTGACAGACAGGATGACAGACAGGATGAGACAGGGTGACAGACAGGATGACAGACAGGATGACAGACAGGATGACAGACAGGATGACAGACAGGGTGACAGACAGGATGACAGACAGGATGACAGACAGGATGACAGACAGGGTGACAGACAGGATGACAGACAGGATGAGACAGGGTGACAGACAGGATGACAGACAGGGTGACAGACAGGATGACAGACAGGGTGACAGACAGGATGAGACAGGGTGACAGACAGGGTGACAGACAGGATGACAGACAGGATGACAGACAGGATGACAGACAGGATGACAGACAGGATGACAGACAGGATGACAGACAGGATGACAGACAGGATGACAGACAGGATGACAGACAGGGTGACAGACAGGATGAAAGACAGGATGAGACAGGATGACAGACAGGATGACAGACAGGATGACAGACAGGATGACAGACAGGATGACAGACAGGATGACAGACAGGATGACAGACAGGATGACAGACAGGGTGACAGACAGGGTGACAGACAGGATGACAGACAGGATGACAGACAGGATGACAGACAGGATGACAGACAGGATGACAGACAGGATGACAGACAGGATGACAGACAGGATGACAGACAGGATGACAGACAGGATGACAGACAGGATGACAGACAGGATGACAGACAGGATGACAGACAGGATGACAGACAGGGTGACAGACAGGATGACAGACAGGATGACAGACAGGGTGACAGACAGGATGACAGACAGGATGACAGACAGGGTGACAGACAGGATGACACCACCTTCAATAAATCAGAAGTGATTTGAAACCACATTCTCATAATGAGGCAGTCCTGCAGGAGCCACCTATACTTAGCAGCTCTTTATCTCCAACTCGGCTGTGGAAGGTTCTGCACAAGGTGTCAGACTATATATATATTTATATATTGGAAGGGACAGTCCACTCCAAAATCAAAGTCAGCCAGAGCTTTACAAACCTCAAAAGAAGTCCAATATGTGACACAATTTCCATAATTTTGCCACCACAATGGATTTGAAATTAAACAATTGAGATGTAATTGAAGTGCAGACTTTCAGCTTTAATTCAAGGGGTTGAACAAAAATATTGTATGAAAAGTTTAGGAATTGCAACCATTTTTATACACAGTCCCCTACTTTCAGGAGCTCAAACGTAATTGGACAAATTAACATAATCATAAATAAAATGTTCATTTTTAATACTTTGTCGAGAATCCTTTGCAGGCAATGACTGCCTGAAGTCTGGAACACATGGACATCACCAAATGCTGGGTTTTCTCCTTTGTGATGCTTTGTCAGGCCTTTACTGCAGCAGTCTTCAGTTGTTGTTTGTTTGTGGGTCTTTGTGCCTTTAGTTTTGTCTTCAGCAAGTGAAATACATGCTTGATCGGGTTGAGATCAGGTGATTGACTCTGGCCATTGCCAATCTGATTGTGATTGACTCTGGCCAATATTCCACTTATTTGCCTTAAAAAAGTCCTGGGTTGCTTACGCAGTATGTTTTGGGTCATTGTCCATCTGTATTTGAAGCACCATCCAATCAACTTTGCTGAATTTGTCTGAATCTGAGCAGACAGAATATCCCTAAACACTTCAGAATTCATCTGTCTGCTTCTGTCTTCTGTCACATCATCAATAAACACTAGTGACTAGTGTTGCACGATATACCGGTACCAACGATATACCGCGGTGCCAAAATGTCACGGTGCCTACTATACCATAAGCTTTATACAACGGTACTACCGTGGAATACTATACTACCGTGTTGAACACGGTACCAGCGGGGCAATGTGTTACCTCTATTACCAAATTCACTGGTTCTGCTAATGAGGACAAGACTGGCTCGCGACACCGTTGTGACAGATCGCAGTTTGTTTGCTCACGCACATCTCCGCAGTCACAATATTACCATATTGACGTTATCTGGATGTCTGTCTGGGCGCGAGTAAAAAGAATTCAGCCGGTTTACGCTGATTGGTTAGTCCACGGAGTCAATCAAAACCCACGTGGTTGTCGGGGGATACACGCCGCCGGTACGGTACCCCCCCCCCCTACTTGAACCGGAGGAAATAATAATAGCAAATCAAGAACAAGTCGTGAGTTTAGAATGATAAGGTTCTATCTCCGTTTAGAATGATAAGGTTCTATCTCCGTTTAGAATGAGAAGGTTCTGTCTCCGTTTAGAATGAGAAGGTTCTGTCTCCGTTTAGAATGAGAAGGTTCTGTCTCCGTTTAGAATGAGAAGGTTCTGTCTCCGTTTAGAATGATAAGGTTCTGTCTCCGTTTAGAATGATAAGGTTCTATCTCCGTTTAGAATGATAAGGTTCTATCTCCGTTTAGAATGATAAGGTTCTATCTCCGTTTAGAATGATAAACAAGTTTCAGTTTTTAATGCATTCAGAGCATGGGGATATTTCCAATGTTATATTTTCTAATGTATCTGACAACCACTTTTATGTTGATAAAATGCAATGGACCTATCGCTAAGCCACGCCCCGAAAATAGAAATTGTCCAATCATATCACAGCAAAACTATTCTACTAAAATTCTCGGCCTCGTAACATAATTGCGTCTAATTTAGTGAATCATTGACATTATGATACATTTATACATCATCACTGATCATCATCCTGCTGCTGTGTAGCCTTTGTATGAACATATACATTTACCTCATGAGTTTATTACATCTAAACTTGGAAGTAGCCCTCTATATTTTTGATATGCCAGTGTTTGCTTTTACTTTTCAAGTTCGTGAAAAAGACCCCACAGACAGACAGACACACACACACACACACACACACACACACACACACACACACACACACACACACACACACACACACACACACACACACACACACACACACACACACACACACACACACACACACACACACACACACACACACACACACACACACACACACACACACACACACACACACACACACACACACACACACACACACACACACACACACACACACACACCTACTTTGCTATACTCTTGCAAAAGGCCAGTTGGTCTGTTTGATGTTTCAAACTACTTATTAATAAACATGTTATTCACAAAAATATCGGTTTCAGTACTTTTACTTACCTGTAGAGTTACAGTGTAATGCATTACATGCATGTTATTCATGCACCACTCATTAAGTTATTGTAACTTGTATAAATACATTGCATGTTCATAAAAATAAAAAGTGTTACAAAAGTGCCGCGGTATCGCGATACTACTCAGTATCGTGATACTTGGGCTGGTATAGTATCGCAGGGTAAAATATTGGTATCGTGACAACACTACTAGTGACCCAGTGCCATTGGAAGCCAGGCATGTCCATGTCATCACACTGCCTCCGACGTCCAGACCTTTTTGTGGTGCCGAGCTCACCAGTGCTTCTTCTTTTCTCAGAATGTACCAAACAGTTAATTTGGCCACTCCTAATGTTCCCGCTATCTCTCTGATGGATGTTTTGGACGTTTTTGCAGCCTAAGGATGGCCTGTTTCTTTTTTTTGAAATTTTCTTTTTATTGTCAATGGTCATTGGTTACAACAATCGTCATTACATTCAACATATCACAATCAACTCAGTTCCTATGACCAAAGTCTTTTTTTCTTTTTTTATATTAAGTAAAGTAAAGACAAGACAAAACGAAAACAAAAACAAACAAAGAAAAAAGAAAAACAATAGCGAATGAACTTTGGGAGCTTTCATCTTACATATGATAGATTAGAATAGGAAATGATTCAAGAAAATAAACACAATTACATCACCCTCTCATGTTCTTTTAACAATTCAACAGAAATCTGACCTTACAGGTTTAACATATCCAGTCCATTTCGTCCAGATCCGATAGAATTTTTCTACCTGAATTCTAAGGGAGTATGACATCTTTTCCATTACATATATATCATGAATTATATCTATCCATTCATCCACTGTGGGTACGTCTGGCTTTAACCATTTTCTTGTGATAGCCTTTTTACTTGCTACCAGAAGTATCAATATCAATTTTCTGTCGTTATTGTCCCAATTTTCGAATGAGATGTTTCCCAGGTATAAGGTGTCACATTTGAAGGGGATGTTAATTTCAAAAATAGCTTCCAGATTATTGTGTATCTCCCGCCAAAATGGGACTAGATTTGGGCATTCCCAGAATACATGGTAGTGATTGGCTTCATTCAGTCCACAGGATCTCCAACACGCTACACCCGTCCCCTGATGTCGTTTTTGTAGGGGGGTGATAAAAAACCTTGTAAGGTTTTTCCAACTAAATTCTCGCCACGTATTTGAGCATGTCGTTTCCCATTGTAGTTTACATAATCTGTCCCAATCCTCCCCAGAAATAGTAAAATTACCCTCTTTCTCCCATTTCTCTTTAATATATATTGTATTGACTGTTTTGAGATTGATCTGGCGGAAGCCATTGTATAGTCTAGATACCACCTTGTTGCATATCAATGATTTGCTTGCTGATGTAAATACTTCCATAATTCCTGTTACCCCCTCTTCTGATACTCCCCCTAAATTCTGATTGAAATGGTGTCGGACCTGGAGATACCTATAGAAATCATTTTGTTCCAAACCATGTTTTCTCTGTAGCGATTCAAAGCTATGGAATGCCCCCTTGTGGACAAAAGTTAAATAGTTCGAAAGGCCTTTTCCAACCCAGACTTTAAATCTAGCATCTGTTTTGTTTGGAGGGAAGTCTGTGTCATATGCACACCATCTTAGCATTTTAAGTGAGTCCTTTATACCACACAGTTTTACTGTCTCCTGCCAAATCTTCAAAGCCACGTTAATCCAGGGATTATTTTTATTTGTCATGTTGTTTATTAATTCACTATCTGCAACTATCGCTGCTATTTGAACCCCTTCTGTCATTGCACTCTCAATTTCCTTCCATCTTGCAGAGTATGATGGAGTACACCAACACACTACAGGCCTTAATTGAGCTGCGCAATAGTATTCTCGTAAACAAGGAAGGCCAAATCCCCCGTTTTCTTTTCTTAACTGTAGAGTTTTGTATCTGATTCTGGGTTTTTTCCCTTGCCATAAATATCTAGATATTAATTTGTCCCATTCTATAAATTGCTTAGCAGGTATCTCCACTGGAAGAGTCTGGAATAAATACAGTAACCTTGGTAGGATGTTCATCTTAACAGACTCCACCCTAGAGCTCAAACTCAAGAAGGGAATGAGACTCCACCGTAGTACATCTGATTTTAGTTTTACATTCAAAGGGCCATAATTAAGATCAGATAATTTTGAGACATCTTTTGGCAGGTTAACACCTAGGTATTTGATTGAATCTGCATCCCATTTCAGGTTATATTTCCCTCTAATATCGTTGGGTGGGTCATAGTTAAGTGTTAGTACCTGGGTCTTCTGAATATTTAGTTTGTAACCTGAAAGTGTCCCATATTCCTTTAATAAACCCATCAATTTTGGGATTGTCTGTGTGGGCTGTGTTAGATATACCAGGACGTCATCCGCAAAAAGACCAAGTTTATGCTCACCAGCTGCCATGTCTATTCCCTTAATTTCAACATTTTGCCTTATCCATTGGCTCAAAGGCTCAATAAAAAGGCTGAATAGGAGTGGGGAAGCGGGACATCCCTGCCTGGTTCCACGTTCCAGAGTGAAGGATCCCGATAGGGCACCATTAATTTTGATCCTTGCGGATGGGCTATCATATAATGCTTGGAAAGTTGCAATAATAGACTCATGAAAGCCGAATCTCGATAGTACCTTGTATAAAAAGGTCCAACTAACTGAATCGAAAGCTTTCTCAGCGTCCAAACTTACAAGAGCTGCCTCTATTCCGTGTTGTGTGATATGTCTGATAATGTGCAATGACCTTCTAATGTTGTCTTGTGTTTGCCGTTGTCTAATGAATCCTGTCTGATCTAAATGAATGAGTTTAGGTAGAATCCTATCTATTCTTCTGGATAGTATTGATGTAAACAGTCGATAATCGAGCTGGAGAACACTGATAGGGCGATAGCTATTACAATCTAGTTTGTCTTTCCCTTCCTTCGGTATGACTGAAATTATTGCTTCCCTCCACGAGGGTGGAATTTCCCTTTTCTGTAGTACCCAATTAAATGCCTTCAGTAATGTTGGAGCTAATTGTTCTCTAAATGATCTGTACCATTCAGCAGTGAAACCATCTGAACCCGGGGATTTGTTTGCCTTCAATCTCGAAATTGCTGATTGTAATTCCTCTATTGTTATTTCGGCTACCAAGTCTTTATTTTGTTCATTAGTGACAGAGGGTAAATCAAGAGAGGCTAGGAATGACTCAATCTGTAGGTTGTTGTCCACTTGTGGTTGGGAATATAGTGTTTTATAGAACTTTTCGAAACTCTGTTGAATTTTGTCTAGCTTACATTCTATCGCTCCGGATTCGGGGTTCCTTATTTTATAGATTGCATTATCTGCTTGTTGTTTTCTTAGTCTATATGATAAGAGTTTCAATGATTTCCCACCTACTTCATAGTATCTTTGTTTTGTAAATAATAGGTTTTTTTGTATGTCCTGATTGCCTATTTCATTTATCTCGTTCCTTATGTCTTTCATTTCTTGTTTTACCCTGTTATCCAAATTGTTACTGTGTTGTCTTTGTAGATGTTTTAATTTAATTTCCAGGTCATGCAGTCTTTGTCCTCTAAGTTTTTTTATAAGTGAAGTAGTGGCGATGATGTTACCCCTCATTACTGCTTTAAGTGCATCCCAGAGCATATTCGGAGCCACTTCCCCGTTATCGTTTATTTCAAGATATGTTCTAATTTCAGTCTTCATGGCCTCCCTTGTCTCTGGGTTATTCAGGATACTTGAATTCAGCCTCCATATTGTAGACCTTGGCTTTCTATTGAGACACACAGACATGTAAATAGGGCTATGATCAGAGAGGGCAATCGGTCCTATGTCACATTGACTTATTCTATGTAGGTCTCTATTGTAAATTAAAAAATAATCTATCCTTGAGTATACGGCATGGGGGGAGGAGTAGTGGGTGTAGTCCCGGCTGGATGGATACAATTCTCTCCAAACATCTATGATTCCCATTTCCTTCATTAATGCTTTTATCTTCCTACTTATAGGTTTTGACTCTGGATTACCGCTAGATGCATCCAATCTTGGGTTTAAACGAACATTAAAGTCCCCCCCACAGATTAAGATTCCCTGAGATTTTGTGGCCATTAAATCAAATATCTGTCTATAAAACGTCCAGTCACTACCAGGAGGAGAATATACATTCAGTAAACTCACTAGGGTTCCCTCTATTTTCCCTATTATCATTATAAACCTACCATCTTTATCTTTAAACTCTGATATGTGTTCATAGGTCACTGTATTTGATAACAGTATGGCTACACCCCTCCTATGACCTGGTTCGTATGAGGATGAATATACATATTTAAAACCCAGTTTATTCAATTTGGCATGCTCTGTATTGGTAAGGTGGGATTCCTGTAGGTATGCTATTTGTATTCTATCTTTCTTTAATTTTGTTAGGATCTTCCTTCTTTTTATCGGGTTAAGTAAACCATTAACGTTAAAAGAAACTATTCTTATATCTTGCATTTAGGTTATAACATGTGATATTTCCATCATGTACATGAAAAGCTTCCCAGTCGCTACAGTAAACAGTTGTAAATGAAATACACAAACATAGTACTGAAAAATGAACAATGAACAATGAAATACACAAAAATAGTACTGAACACTGAACTGGACTTCCGAAGGAAAAGGTGACATATCACCTTTGGTAATGAGGGGTGCTGGCCACTAAGTGGGGCCCCTCTGTTGCAAAAATAAAAAATAAAAAAGATGTGGCTCTTGGTCAATGACCGAATAGGCTGAAGGAAAAAAAAGAGTCTAGTGACTGTCTATGAACTGTCGGTGTCAGCCTATGTTAACATCTTGAAAAAATAATAATAAGAGTCTCTGGGCTGAAGTGAATCACTCACTCATTATCTGCTGTAGAATCCACATCGCCCCGACGAAACTGCTTCAATCTCTCCCGGACTTGCTGCTGATGTTGGTTCTGGGCTCCACCCCTCCGGGGCTCGGTTGTTTCCCACGGTAGAAGTCGAGTCAGCGTTTCCTCCGTTATGCCCTTGTCCTTGGTCCCGCGAACAGCTCCGTCCAAGATGAATCCCCGTCTCCGCAGGTCCTCTGCTGCTTGTGTCGCGCTGTTATACATGACGGTGCCTGTATCAAAAAAGACACGCATTCTAGCCAGCGGGGTCTGGAAGCGTATTCCCCTCTCCTTAAGCGCCTTCTTGATGGGTATATATTCCTTCCTTTTGTTCTGCACGTCCGTCGCATAATCATGGTCGAAAAAAACACGTTTGTTTTGGTAAGTGGGTTGCTTTTTCCAGGCGGTATAGAGGACCTTTTCTTTCACTGTAAACTGGAGGAACTTGATGACCATGGATCGCGGTGGAGCTCCTCCGGGTGGTCTGGGCGCCAAGGCACGGTGGGCACGCTCTATCCCCAGGTCACAGTCAAGATCACCTCCCAATTCTGACTTTATCAGTTTTTCAACAAACGCTGCTACGGAGGTACCCTCCGAGTCCTCTGGGATGCCGTAGATCCTGATGTTGTTGCGTCTAGACCTCCCTTCCAAGTCAGACACTTTATCTTGCAACGCCCGCTGATTACCAAGTAACTGGGTGAGGGCATCCTTGACACCAATGTCCCACCGCTCCATTTCAGCCACACCGTCCTCCATCTGCCCCACGCGCTCCTCCGCCCCCTCCACTCGGCCTATCACGTCTTGGATTTGCTGGTTCACTCCTGTCGTGAGTTCATCCATTTGTTTCTTAATGTCCTCTCGGAAATCCGTGAGGAATTCGGAAAAGTCCTTTTTCAATTCAGCTTGCCAAGTTGTCATACCCGCATTCACGACTTCGCTCACCACTTTACGAATCGAGTCCAGCGTTTCATTCTCTCTCAAGCCTCCATCTTGTTCCGTCGGGGTAACGTTAGCTCTGTTGCTAGCTGCTCCGTCTTTCTCAGTTATTCTCTCAGATGGCTTTCGAACCCCAGTACCCTTTCTCTTATATTTGTCCCCCTCCATCATTACGTTGATATATATCAATTCGAGTGCATAAAATATCTTGAATTAGGGGTAATTTAAGGCTGACACCGGAGCTCTGTTATCAGGCTGCCATCTCTGTTCGCGCGCCACCGGAAGTCCAGGATGGCCTGTTTCACTTGCATTGAGAGCTCCTTTGACTGCATGTTGTGCGTATACAGCACCAGCTTCCAAATGCAAATGCCACACTTGGAATCAACTCAGACCTTTTACCTGCTTAATTGCTAAAGAAATAATGAAGGAATAGACCACACTGGCCCATGAAACAGCTTTTGAGTCAATTGTCCAATTACTTTTGGTCCCTTGAAAAAGAGGGAGTTACATATTAAAGAGCTGTAATTCCTAAACCCTTCCTTCAATTTGGATGTGAATACCCTTACCCTAAAGCTCAGAGTCTGCACTTTAAGCCCATATTCATTATATAACTGTAACCTGAAGATGTTTTGGTAAACAGTTAAATTAACACAAATTCTGTCTGAGTCCAAATACCGTATTTTCCGGACTATAAGTCGCGCTTTTTTTCATAGTTTGGCTGGTCCTGCGACTTATAGTCAGGTGCGACTTATATATCAATATATATAATTTCATACTGACTGACGTGAACCAAGGAGTAAACATTACCGTCTACAGCCGACAGAGGGCGCTCTGGGCCGCTCTGGGCTTGTGACAACTATATGCTGCTCCTATAGCCCTGAAGAAGTTACCTAACGCATTAGCTTGTTGAAGCTAAGCAAACGGTAGCTTGGTGAACTTGCTTACTGGTAACTTGCTTGCTGGACTCGCTGGCTTGTTATGTTCATTTAGCCTATTCAGCCTCCCAGGTATGTTCTTTATGCTATTGTTTTGCTGAATAACTGTTAATGTGGCTTGTTAACATACCGGACTTCTATTCAGCCTGTTGTTCTGTGTGCTATTGTGTAGTTGAATAAACTTGCCTTTCCAGATTAAATGTCTGTTCTTGGTCTTGGATTTTGTGAAATATATTTCTAAATAAATGCGACTTTTTTTTTCCTCTTACTGTCGCATTTTTTGACTGATGCGACTTATAGTCCGGAAAATACGGTATATATGGACCTAACTGTATATATGGACCTAACTGTATACTATAGGCTCTGGTTCAAAGGGTCACAATCACAAGCAGTTATCTAGACATGTCCTGAGTGATTCTGCAAAGCCACTTTGATAGTTATCTAAACGGCCAGGTCTGGAGTTAGCACAACGAGCTGAAGCCTTCCAGACACTCCACAGTGCTACACTTACCAATGTGAATGTATCCATGCTTTTACCACAGTGCTACACTTACCAATGTGAATGTATCCATTCTTGTGGAGTCTATTGATAACGAGGGTTAAAATCAGGCCGATATTGCGGGAGTTGTAATAAGTTAGATAAATGATCCATCCACAGGACAGAATGGTGGCTGGAAGATAAAAGACATAACATAGTTAGTGTAACACTAAGTGGACTTCATAAAGCTTAAGAGTGACTTCACGTGTCATAGGATGTCATACTGTAAGTTAGGGTTAGCTGATGACGATGCTCACCCTTTGGTACTCAATCAACACTTACCGACAAGAAGCCATACTAAATTGGAGTCATGCTTGGTGAGGTATTCGTCCAAGTCACCAAAGCTGATGAAAGTACTGTCGTTGACTTTGATGCCATCCATGGCTACAGTGTCTCAGTCTGACATCCAGCCCTGAAACAGAACAGATCATACATGGGTTAGGGGCTTTTCAGGGATGACCTCAATCATACTGTGCTGCTGGCTCGGATATTTTCCTTTTTCCCATTTCTGATACAGATCAGGGGGAAAAAAGTAATAATTAAAACCAAGCATACAGTGTACCATGCACTGCACATACAGTGCACTGGCGGGGAGGGGGTTATGGGATGGGAGAGGCGGCTGTGGCGCAGGAGGTAGAGCCGGCGTCTAATGATAGCAAGATTGGCAGATCAGCGGTTCGGACCCCGGCTGGCCACATGTCAAGGTGTCCTTGGGCAAGACACTGAACCCCAAATTGCTCCCAATGAGCGGGCCGGTGCCTTGCATGGTAGCTTGCCGTCATTGGTGTGTGAATGTGTGTGTGAATGGGTGAATGAGAGGCCGTTGTAAAGCGCTTTGGAATAAGGTGCTATATAAGTCAGTCCATTTATTTCTTTTTTCTTTGTCTTTTTGTTTAATTTATTTTGTGTGTATATGTATATACTGTATATCACCACTATTATCACCTTTTTTCGCTCCTTTCTTTTTTGTTTATTGTATTATTTATTTTTTCTTCTTAATGTTACTGTAGCACAATTCCTCTTATTTGTACCTGCTGTTTATTTGTACCTGCAGTTACTATATATGTATCTGTTTACATTCATCCTCTTCCTGCTGTTTTAGTTTGTTTGTTTGTTGTTGTGAATACCCATCTGTAAACACATTGAACTGCCTTTTTGGATGTTTGTGAAGGAAATAATAAAAATCATAAATGGGAGGGGAAAACAAATCCTTTGCAATAACTGCCTGAAGTCTGCGACCTATTGACCCCACCAGACACTGAGTGTCTTCTCTGGTGACCCCTGACACCACCAGACGTTGGGTATCTTCTCTGGTGATGCTCTGCCAGGCCTGAACTGCAGCTATCTTTAGTTGTTGTTTGTTTTGAGGATGTTGCCTTAAGTCTCCACCTCCATCATTCCTCCACACTTAGCACAGGGCATTGACTGTTGAAAGCTGGCTTAAGTATGTCACCATTTTCAAAGTGAACTGACGCAATGACAAGAATGTGAGTGTGTTCACTATTCAAATGATGCTGCCTGGCAGCTAAGACCAAACCATGCTTTCACTTCCTGACTGTGATTTTGATTGTACAGAGCCCTGTATTTGACAGGTCATGTTGGAGTGGGCGGAGTGGTAAATTAAGCCTCTTACACTCTAACAGAGGTGTTGTGTGTGTGAATGTGTGTGTGTGTGAATGTGTATGTGTGTGTGTGTGTGTGTGTGTGTGTGTGTGTGCGTGTGCGTGTGCGTGTGCGTGTGTTCCAGTTGTATAAAAACAGAACTGGCTTATCTAGAGTTGTGACAGTGTTTCCTGAAAGACAAGTTCAAGTTCAGAATGACTAATACCGCAGAGAGACTGTCATGAAACCCTCACTCACATCGAAACCTGCATCTCCGCAATAAAAACCTGGCTCACACACAACTTCCTCAAACTGAACAGTGAAAAGACCGAAGTCATCCTCATCGGCACCAAATCCACCCTCAATAAAACCATACCCATCACACTCACCATTGACGACACTACCATCACCCCCTCCCCCCTGGCTCGCAACCTCGGCTTCATTCTGGACCCCACCCTCTCATTCGATCCCCACGTCAGTTCCATTGTCAAGACATCCTACTTCCACCTCCGAAACATTGCAAAAATCAGACACTGCCTCTCCCCCCCCGCTGCTGAATCCCTCATCCACGCCTTCATCTCCTCCCGCCTCGACTACTGCAACTCCCTACTCACCGGCATCACCTCCCGCTCCCTCCATAGACTCCAGATGGTCCAAAACTCTGCTGCACGCCTCCTCTCAAACACCCGCTCCCGTGACCACATCACTCCTGTCCTCCACTCTCTCCACTGGCTCCCCATCAAAGAACGTATACAAGTCCTCATCCTCACATACAAAGCCCTCCATAGCCTGGCCCCCCCTTACCTGACTGACCTCCTTCTCCCCCACCGCCCTACCCGTACCCTCCGATCCTCATCCATTGTTCCCCTCACTGTCCTACCCTCAAAACTCAAAGGCTTCGGTCACCGTGCCTTTTCACGAGCCGCACCCCGCCTCTGGAACTCTCTCCCTCAACCACTCAGAGACTCACCCTCACTCCTCACTTTTAAATCCCACCTCAAAACCTACCTGTTCTCCCACGCCTACAGCCTCCCCTACCCCTAGCCATCTCCCCCATCCCTGCCACCCCCGCCCCCCCCCTGGACATGCATACAACCTCCCCTATCCCTAACCATCTCCCCTAACCCTGCCACCCCCCTCCCCCCATGGACATGCATACAACCTCCCCTTCCCCGTTCGTTAACTCTGTGTTCTATGTGCTCATGTTATCTGTTGCTTGTTGTTTCTGTGTTTTCCGTTTTTCCCATATTGTCAGCGTCTTTGAGCCTCGGAAAAGCGCTATATAAATCTAATGAATTATTATTATTATTATTATGAAATGTATGCACTCATTGCAATGTAAGTCGCTTTGGATAAATCAGCTATAAGTCATCTAAATGGCATACATTATTATATTATAAATAGGAATACCATGGCTTGTGAGCTGTGATGGATGTCGACATCATAATCTGATGCTGTTTTACAACAGCTCTAACAGATCGTTGGCAGATTAGGTTTCTTTGTGACTGAATCTTGGCTAAATCATTCACCTTTTCAAATGGCAACACAACAGCACACATCACATAAGTTAGAGAGCAGAATATATCCTAATATAACATCACATTAACAGCTATACAATGTGTAATACGTCAGACCTCCCTTCAACATCATTACTATAGGTTAGGGTTAGGAGACCTCCCTTCAACATCATTACTAGGGATGCACGATATGCATTTTTTCCAACCGATACCGATAACCGATGTTTACCCGCTTCTCGTGGCCGATAACCGATATGAGAACAGATATAATTTCACAGTTGATAACCTGTAGTTCATGCACACCTGAAGGTAAGAAAGGCTATGTAGTGAGCAAAGATTGATGATTTAATATTCCATAGTGATCTCACCAAATCTAACTTACATCACTATTTGTTAACACAACAAAGAGAACACTTCTGACTCTTCAAATGTTTAAATCATTTAGGCCTCTTTCACACATAGTTCCCTGTAACTTCAATGGAATCCCAAGCTGTGCCGTCCAGCCATTTTCGCCGTTCACTCATGAGTCAAATGCCGGTAGATTTGCGTCTTGCTCCCTTTAACACATGTCAGCGTTTCCCTGGTTGCGAGATCTAAACTACTAGAACTGAAAGCGGCAGGTAACAGGCACGTAACATCCATATGCTGTATATATAATAAATATATTTGACTACCAGCAAGACACCGGAGCACTCGTATCTATAACAAACACGGAGATTGTATGAGCCCCGCGTCAGTCAGCCTTTCCGTAGAAATACATCGCTCCGTTATACATCTAACGTTACATGTTTAAGGCTGATCTGTGCATGATAGTGCTGCATTATGTTGATCTATTTACAGTGTTTCCTCTACATGCATTTATTGGTGGCGGGCCGCCACGAATGAATTTCCTCCGCCAAGAATTGATTCAGTCCACAAAAAAAAAAAAAAAAGTTCTCAAAAAAAAAATAAAAAAAAATCTGAACATTTTAGCTGATTAAAATATATCTGATCCTAGATCAGCGCTATAATGGATGTTGACTAAAAGTGCACCTAAATCCATGCCCATCTCTCTAACCGCTGATCCAAAATCAGATTAATGACATTAAACATTCAGTTGACGACGTGACACAAGGGCTACTCCTGATTGGTCTAAATGTGAACCGGCATGAGAACCGTGCAGACTCAACCATCCCTGCTGAAAAACTGTTGCAAATTGAAGAACTCGCACACTGGGAAACTTTCGCCAAGTTGGACATACTTTTCCTGTTGTGTTTGAGACGGAGCCAAGACTGCTCGTTTGGAAGGACATTGGATCTGTGAGTAACGTAAACCTTCAGAGCTGATGGATGGAAACCGCCATCACCAGCTTCATCACGATACGATATTATATCGATTTGTTTGTATGACGATACAATGTTTGACGATATCACAATGTCAGTCACGATACGATTTCGATTCGATTCGATTCAAGATCGATATGACGATATGTTTGATATGACGCGATATCATGTTGTGTGTCTGTTTGTGTGTATAAGTTGTATCCCCTCCCCGACCCTACCATGCCCCCCCCAAAAACAAACGTTAGCTGCTTTAGCTTAACTTCTGTTAGCATGCAGTGTTGTGAATATGTGTGTCTGTGCGGCTAGTTGGCCTGTAGCAGCCCAGTGGACGTGGAGGTAGATGTGTGTCCCTGTGGTGGGCTGTGAGGAACACACGGTGCTTGTTGTTTGTTTTATTCGCAAAGTTATTGTAGCTAAAGTTAGCTAACTAAGCTAGGCAGGCTAGCGCAACGTGGGTTTGGAAGGACAGGTCAGAGCAGAGAGGAGAGGAGAGGTGGGGTTTGGGAGTCCGCGTTTGACTGGCTGACAGCGTCAGTAACATGTGGGCTGCGTTCGTCAACTCGCTCTGAGAGCGCCGGAGCGCAACACTGGGTTCAACGTCAAGTCATTTGATTGGACAAGAGGCGTTCCGCGAGTGCTGATCAGATTTCCAGAGCGTGTTTGACGAACGCAGCCAGCGTCAGTCAACATGTTGAGTTTTCCCAACCGAGCAGAGAGTGTAAACGTCTGCTAGTCGCGCGCTGCACGGAAATGGTGACAGTCACACAGAATGTGCCATTTCAAAATAAAGGTGTATCTTTAAGATGACGATATAGATCGATGTTTTTACATTGCGTCGATGTAATCAGATCGTTAGTCAATGAATCGATGTATCGATGTGAATCGATGTATCATTACACCCCTAGAAACCGGTATCAGAAGTTTATATTCTGTATATTCATTTTTATTTTTTTTGCCATCCTACCTCTAGTTTTGTTTGAAATTAGGTCGTTGTTTTGAGTGCGCGTGCGCGTTTCATGCGCACGCGCGTTTCATGCGCGTGCACGCGAAAAAAATTTGATATCGCTATCCGCCACCAATGTAACAAATCCTGGAGGAAACACTGGATTTATATCGATCTATTCTTGCCAATTCCTTATTACCAGTGGAAAGGGGGAAGGCTAAAACACTTTGAATGGAATAGATAGGACTTTCCGTTCAATGGAGGAAGCATGATACTCGCGAGTTCATCTCGCTTTTCCCCCCGTTGATGTATTAAACAATCTAAGCAATCTAATCAGAGCAGTTGTTATTATGTCATATTATTGAAGGATGTGCCCTTTTTGATGGAGAGCAGTGAGCGGATGACTGGATGTGAGCATGTATTTTGACTCATGTCTGTATTATCTTGTAGATAGTACTAGCTTTTTTGTCTGTCTTACATGTAACGATGAATTGAGAATCAAGGACCCCAATTGAAATAAGCCAGTGGCTTTCTTGGGTTTTTATCCTGTTAGTTGACCTTGTATGTAATATGTACTTTCATGTACCTACTTCTGCAAATCTTCTAATAAAGTTTTCAATCAATCAATCAAAAACTAATGCCGATAGATTCGCGTCTTGCTCCGAAACCGGAGCTGTTCGGTGCAGACAGGATTTTACAGCGTTCCTTCAAACTATCGTAATTCATGAACTATATGCCCAATCTAAAAAATTCAAACAGTTTCTGAAAGCAGAGAAGTTGCACTTTTCGAACAGTTGAACTTTTTTAGGCTTATTACGGTAGTTCACCGAACTTTTGCCGAACATGTATTGCAAACGCACTATCTGCCTCAGAAACTCTGAAGAATGTCCACACCGGGGAAGCCATGTTTTGCTCTCGTCTCTACACTGCGTGGCTGTACGCAGGCGCAGCATCATGAGCGCGACAACCGGAACCGGAAATATTTCCGGCTTCATATCGGCTAAAATTTTATAAAACCGATAAATATTTAATAACATTAATTTCCCAAACTCGGGCCGATAATATCGTGCATCCCTAATCATTACTATAGGTTAGGGTTAGGAGACATCACTTCAACATCATTACTATAGGTTAGGGTTAGGAGACATCACTTCAACATCACTACTATAGGTTAGGGTTAGGAGACATCACTTCCAGCAGCATTGTCAGTTCCAAGCAGACACAGCTTCTCTACAATGACGTCACTACTGGAGAGACGCAGGTAGCAAAAGACGATTCATTCTTTGAATCTTTCGAGGCATGCTAGAACACGCTTCTGGGGTTGAGATGTTTGACCACACCTCCATCTGTGAGGTTAAGATGAAGATTGCAAGCTACCCATCCCAATTGATTAACGCTCGCAAATATAAACTAGTGACAAAGCAGAGAGATTGGAAACCCTATTGTCAAAGGATTGACTCGTACCACGTGACGCCGCTAGCAGCGATACTATAACAAGCTAGTTCTGGTCAAGGATGACGAGGAACTAGTCAATGTAAACATTGCTGTGTACATCAGAGGTTGGTTATGGTGTTTTGCTTACAGCAGCAGGTGAACCACCTTGCACTCAGGGAATGGCCATGTTCATCATCATTGTGAGCATGACAATATTTAACAAAGATACAGCAAGCTATTGGTAAACTAGCTAGGTAACATGGTGATTTTAAACAGTTTAGACTAGTATGAACAGTTTAGACTAGTATGAACAGTTTAGACTAGTATGAACAGTTTAGACTAGTATGAACAGTTTAGACTAGTATGAACAGTTTAGACTATTTGCCATTTAGCAGACTAGACTAGACTAGTATGAACGCTTTATTTAAATGATAATGTCTGCCTCCTCTCAGCCTCCGAACCCAACCCTAACCCTAACCCTACCCTACATTACCAGTGTTTCCTCTATATGCCGCCACTCCTCCGCCACTAATTGATTCAGTCCACTAAAAAATAAAAATAAAAATAAAAAATAAAAAATAAATCCACCTCTGAATATTTTTGCTGATTAAAATATATCTGATCCTAGATCAGCGCTATAATGGATGTTGACTAAAAGTGCACCTAAATCCACGCCCATCTCTCTCTAACCGCTGATCCAAAATCAGATTAATGACATTAAACATTCAGTTGACGACGTGACACAAGGGCTACTCCTGATTGGTCTAAATGTGAACCGGCATGAGAACCGTGCAGACTCAACCATCCCTGCTGAAAAACTGTCGCAAGTTGAAGAACTCGCGCAAGTTGGAAATACTCGGAAACTTTCGCCAAGTTGGACATACTTTTCCTGTTGTGTTTGAGACGGAGCCAAGACTGCTCGTTTGGAAGGACATTGGATCCGTGAGTAACGTAAACCTTCAGAGCTGATGGATGGAAACCGGTATCACAAGTTTATATTCTGTATATTCTTTTTTTTTTTTTGCCATCGTCCCTCTACACCTCGTTCCAAATTATTATGCAAATTATATTTTTCTCAGATTTTCCTAAATAGTCGATGCAAATGACAATCAGTATAATTTTCAAGTCATCAACCGTTAGAGTATAATTCAAATTTTATTGAACAAACCTCCCAATGATAACAGTATTTTTTTTTATTATAAAAAACGATAGTTATGGAGATAGACTCCAGTTCTATGAGTGGAGCGGAGCCCCATAGGGGAGCTCTGCTCCTATTGGTTTACCCGCTACCTAAAGTAGCCAATGACTGAATTTTTCAATGCCTGCGCCCGCCTGGGGTGCTATATAAAGGGGCGTCCTTCGCTCCATCATTCTCCCAAACATACAAAACAGCCGGGTTTGAACGAGTCGAAGTGGGCCAGCAGCCCTATGGGGCTCCGCTCCACTCATAGAACTGGAGTCTATCTCCATAACTATCGTTCTATATCGTGGAGCTCCGCCCCATAGGGGAGCTCTGCTCCTATTGGTTTAGGCGGAGCGAGCGAGGCCAAATGTACCCCCACTGAGACTATTAATCCGAAAACAATCTCAGCGGCACCCGGAGCTGACCACTGATGTTGGTTCAAGACAACCTTAAAAAGTTGGCCCAACCCACACCGAGTCTGCTCCACTGATCTAGCCCTTACGTGAGCACGCAGGGTTGTAGATCTAACGGAACATGTCCTGGAGGAGGGTCCCCTCCCCAGGCACATCCGTAATCATCCTGACAGCACTTGAATAGCATCCCCAACCAGGGTAATCCAAGTGCCATCCCCACTACATCAGTCCTCAGCAAACTGAGGACAGAGTGAGAAAAGGATGAGGAAGAAATATCACTTACCCAACCCTTACGTTGGGTTGTTGATCTAACAGACATGTCCTGGAGGAGGGTCCCCTCCCCAGGCACATCCGTATTCATCCTGACAGCACTTGAATAGAATCCCCATGACCAGGGTAATCCAAGTGCCCTTCCCACAACATCAGTCATCAGCAAACTGAGGACAGAATGAGAAAGGATTGAGGAAGAATATCACTGACCTAACCCTTACGTGAGCACGTAGGGTTGTTGATCTAACGGAACATGTCCTGGAGGAGGGTCCCTTCCCCAGGCACATCCGTATTCATCCTGACAGCACTTGAATAGAATCCCATGACCAGGGTAATCCAAGTGCCTTCCCCACTACATCAGTCATCAGCAAAACTGAGGACAGAATGAGAAAAGGATGAGGAAGAAATATCTTCAAGTAACACCGTATAAAAAGTGATGGCGACGACCAAGACGCCGCCACACATATCTCCTCCACTCCCACTCCCCTGAGAATGGCCACTGATGCGGCCATGCCCCTGGTGGAATGAGCCCGAATGCCAGTCGGCACGGGCTGCCCCTTCGCTAATAGCCTCGCAAATCCAAAGGGACAGCCTCTGCTTCGAGAGTGGTGTCCCGGCTTTCTGTCCGCCATAGCAGATCAGAAGCCGGGGAGAAGATCTCAGTCCTGCCTCGCGCTTCACATATTGTGCCAACGCGCGCACCGGACAATACAATGTAAAACGCCTCTCCCTCTCTCCGTTGTGAGGAGGAGGAAAAAAAGGCGCTCAGAGCACAGCTTTGAACCCTAAACCCACGATTAACCGTAGGGATAAAATCCGGGTTAGGGCGTAATACAGCTTTTGTTTCGTCATCAGATATGATCAAACAATCTGCCCGTGACGAGAGAGCGCACAAATCACTCACTCGCTCAGCCGTAGTCAAGGCGAGGAGTAGACTCGTCTTGAGAGACAATACAACGCAACGACACAGTGACAATGGGTTCGAATGGGGGCACGCACAGCGCCTCTAGCACAATCGACAGGTCCCATTTTGGCATTAGAGTCCTATGAGGGCGTCTAAGCCTACACACTCCAGTCAAAAAACGCTAAACCAGCGAATGACTGAAAAACCAGTGTCGTTGTCGCAAAACCCTCATGACAAGCTGAGATGGCAGCCGCGTAAACTTTAATAGTTCCCGCCGCCAATCCCTTGTCAACAGCGACTGTAAGAAGCACAAGAACGTTTCGACCCGACAACAGACAGGGTCAACGTCCTGTCCCTCACACCACTGTGTAAAACTCGCCAGCGCGCCGCATATCCCTTTGCAGTGGATTGCGCGCGCGCACTCTGAATGGTCTGAATGACCGCGTCTGTCAGACCCCTGCGTTCTAACAATCCCTCTCAGTAACCAGGTCATGAGGGGTCCCCCCTCATAGGCGGCCCCTTCACCAAGCCTCCAGCTTGAGAGAGTGCATCTTGTCGATGAGGTATGGGCCATGGGCCCTCTACCAACATCTCCATCAGTTCCGGAAACCACGGGGCTCCGGGACGGTCCGGGGCTACAAGAATTAACTCTAGCCTCTCTGACCTCACTCGTGCCAACAGTGGGAAGATAGATGTCAGGGGTGGGAACGCGTATAACAGGACCCTCGGCCATGGGTGGAGTGCGAATGTATCGACTCCCAATGGCGGGTTGTCCTGTTCGCGCAGGGAGAACCAAAGGTGACACTGCGCATTCGTCCGTGACGCAAACAGAACCACTTCTGCTTGCCCGAACCGTGCCCAAATCAGCGACACAATGGAGGGTGCTAACCTCCAGTCGTCGTCCCTCGGGCCTCCCCGTGATAACAGATCTGCTCCTTCGTTGAGCAGACCTGGAATGTGGAGAGCTTTCAGCGAACTCAGGCGACTCCGCGCGCGATGACGCGCGGGTCTCTCCAGTAGCTCAGGTCGGTTTTGACCGATCTCTGTATTACAATCAACTTGCGACGGCGTCTCACTGGAACCCGTCGCAGTCGTGCGAACCGCCTCTGCAGTCTGCGCATGTGTAAGAGGCCTAAGGGGACCACTACATGGGCTGCAGACATCAGTCCTAGTAAGGACATCCTTGACAGAGCGGTGATTGTATTTGTCACTCGACACACCCGGAGAGCTGACGTCAGTGTCGCTCTCCGTGGTGCCGATAAACTGGCCCTCATCTCGGCAGTATCCAACTGAATGCCTAGATAGGAAAACTGTTGAGCCGGCCACGGAGCACTCTCTGTCCAGTTTACAGCTAACCCCAGCTGAGTGAGGTGCTGCACCAGTGAGGTTGCGTCTTTTTCCGAATGGCTCGATTTGGGCATTGGGCCAAGACCAGTAGGTCGTCGAGATATGCTAATATGCGTATCTCGTTTCGCCTCAGTGGTTCGAGGGCTGTCTGTACGCATTTGGAGAAAAACGAGGAGCAAGCGTGCACCCGAAGGGCAGGCGCGTGTACTCGTAAACCTTCCCTTGGAAAGCAAAACGTAGGAATTTCCTGTGCCACTCTGTGATTGGCACACGAAATACGCGACCCTCAGGTATCTACGAAAGGGCCGTTTCGCCACTCTCTCGTTGAGGACCCTGAAATCTAGTATGGGTCTCATGTCTCCCGAATTCTTTGGAACAATAGTCTAGCAGGAAGGGCCCTCAGATTTTGAGATACCCCTACCCGAGGTAGAGCAAATGACAACAATGATTTTTCTTATCTTTAGGGTCTCCCATTAATGAAATTGATTGTTGTCAAATTTTATTTTTGGGGAAAAGATGTTTTTTTGGTTGTTCTTTAGAGCTACCCCAATCCCTGAAAAAGAGCCAAATTAGACCAGGCCGAATATGGGGAAGGTGACAAAAAAGCCCATAACTTGAGAATGATCACTCCTTTCCTCTTCAGATTTGCTGAGGTATGAACCAGGTGGTTGTCCTACATCACCAAATAGTCAGACAACTATTTACCTAAATAAATACTGAATTATAGTCCTGTAAACTTAGCTTTAGTTTAGACGGAAATTGTACTTTTTGGTGACAGGAACATAGGACTCTATCACTTTTCTCTCATTTATCAGAAAAACAGAAATCCCTGAAAAATATATCATTACTGAATTGTCTAGGGTGCTATTGAACAATAACCAGTAGTTGTATGGAAATATCTCATACAGTTCTATTGCAAATGAGATTTCTTTAGACATAGGCCTACCTCTTCTCTGATACAGTCAAATTCCGAATGGGGGATAAGTGGCATAATAGCCTATAAGTTAAGAATGCTCACTCTGATGGTCATCATATTTGGAGAGGGAAATACCAGGTGGCTGAACTACATCACCGAATAGTCAGAATAAGAGTAACCCAATAAAATAAAGTTTATTAGTTCTAAATTGCAAGCCTCTAAAACATAGGTGTAAATAGTACAGGTTTTATTAAAACTGGAACCTTAATTCAAAGTACAGTATAGAAATAATTTTGAAGCTTGACAGTGGAACACTCTCTGCCACTCTGGTTTGAGTGACAGCTGCATGTTTCAAAACTGTGTAGCCAACTGGGCAGCAGCAGCCATAACAATCTCCATCTCAGAGGGAGAGGGGCTGTGGATTGACAGTTCTGTTCAGATTATCACCAATCTAATAATGACAGATAACAGGTAACACATATGTCCAACTATGATATTAACTCTGACACCAAATAGTCAGAATAAGAGTAACCCAATCAATCCATTTTCCATTTTCTTTTTTCCATATAGGAGTAGCGCAAATTCTCTTGCGACTGGCAAAGACTCTTCCAAGCTGGCAGAGAGTCCAAAATGGGCCAGATCTTTGAGCTCGCTGAGATGGGTCTTGAGTTTGTTGAATGCTGTTGTCTTTCCTATTCTGTACAAACTACTTGTTGTGTCACAGCCAGTGAGTGCATGACATGCTGGTAGACAGTTAGACATGTCTTTTCCAATCTTCTCAGATATGGTGTTGATGGGGACATAGCTCTCTCTCATTCCATGGCCTGTATGCATGTACACCAGAGATGAACCAAACATTTCTTTGCTTGCATAGTATATGAGCAGTACTTCCACATCTGTGTCATCAGACCTGACAATGATGCGGGAATATGACTCTGCAAGATGTATGGCATGGAGCACCATCCTTGTGTCTGCCTCCTCCTGATCACTGTACAGTGATGTCAAACTGCTGACTCCTGCTGTGCAGATGCTCTTCACCTCCTCCCCTTTGTCAAATCCACCTGCCAAGATGATGGAGTCATCTGAGTGTAGTCTCTATGGGGCTGCAGTGACAATGTAGTTGCTCACAAACATGCACAGTGCAGTCTTGTTTCCACTACTCCTCAAGTACTTCCTGTAGTTTGGGACATTTGTGTTGCCAGTGATAACATGTGTAGGCCTTCCATCACTTGCACCTCTCCTTTGCCTCTCCAGGTCTTTGATTGACTGTGGGCCGTCATACCTGTCAAATACCATGACCACACATTGCATTTCATCCTGCCAGCAGCCCGGAACCATGGTATTGCTTCAGACATGCAGTTGAGATGAAGGTCAAAGTTAGCTTCACGCTCTGATCCTAGCATTCTGAGTAAGAGATCAGCCCCTTTGAGGAAATTCAGCCAGTACTTAAAAGTTGCTGATTGTTGAACTCCCCTCTCTGAAAACTGTTGTATTCTTCTCCTCAGTTCAGGAAGGTCTGTCTCCACTTCACTTAAGAACTGTCTGGCAGAGACCTGGTCGTCGCCATGAAAGGCATGCTGCACATCTCGCAGGAGGTGTTCTTGTTCAGCAGACAATGGACTTTGGCCTTTTTTGTTCAGCCAGGAGACCAGTGCCATCCAGAAGAGCCTGACCAGAGCCTCTGAAACAACCTTGATGCTCCTCACACCTCTTGTCAGTTGTTTCCCCTGAAGCATCTGCCGAGCTGTTGCGTCAGCATAGACTCCAGACTTGGTTATCATGTCAAAGAGGCCCCCGTCTGCATACACCTTCCCAATGCTTGCCAGAAAGGCCATGGTGACGTGCATTCCTCCAATTCTCATGGTGATCTTGCCATCCAAAGCTTCAGGTTTGCTCCACAGAATTTGCTGTGCTTTGCTGTAGATGGCAAGGTCAGCAGTTACAAGTATATGCCTCTGTCCCAGTTCTTGAGCAAGCTGTGTGAGCTGCAAAAGAGCTGTATAGATTGTAGATAGGTCTGATGGTGAAGCTCTTATGAAGGGCATATATTGTACTGTTGTTAATGGGATGTCTGACGTGGATACATAGGCATTGAATGCAGACCATCCTGGGATTCTCTGGTCTTCTTCTTTCATGATACGGCTCACCTTCCAAAGTAAGTCTTGGCCTTCTGCTGCCTGAGCTTTTGTGCTGTCTGATTTGAGGACCTGTGGTAGAACTGCTGGTGGTTCAGATCGCCTACCTGGCTTGATGTATCTGAAATTCAAGAACAAGTCATTAGGCATCTTTTGTCATATAATTCAATCTTTAACAAAAATGCCCTTACAAACAACAACACTCCAGATTCCTTAGATTATGATGTGTGACCTCACAAATAATGTGTAACTTGAATATTGGACAAATGCTAGTCTGACTTACACAAGTGTAATGTGAAACTTGAAGCCTCCAGTGCACATTACACATTTTACATTTTAATATTGGATTATATTGCATTAACATACAGTATATCAGAGCCATTTCAATCAAGTATTGCATGTGTCTGGCAGATAGTTGGTCTATAATATTTACCTCTGAACCTCTTCATTATCCAAATCACAGCTGTCCAGGGCATGGAGAGATCTCTCTGGGATTCTCAGGATGGGGTTGTGTGCTGTGGCAACATCACCTCTTCTGTATACAACAATTGCCATGGAATCTGTTGTATTTTTGCCATCCAGCGTCTCTTCATTCTGGTCAAAGTTGTCAATGGCTGCATCAATTATCCCATGTTCTGTGGTTCTTGTCAGTCCATTTGGAATGTAAACACCTTTGCTTCTCTGTAATTGATCTGCTGCTACTGATGTGAGAAATTGACGCACTTCATCATACGACACACAATGACCCATCATGTGTAGCTTGTTGATAAGGGCCTTGCTGCCAAACTCATGATGGATCATAATCCCAAGTCCTAGTGTGATAGGTGTACGCCTGCTGCAGCACTGTGCAATTAGATCATGGCAAAAGGTTATAACACTTGTGTTATTCTTCAGAGCTGGGTCCTCATCACAGGTCTGCACATTTTTAAATGCACCTGCATTGACACACCAGTTCACAAAATCATACAGAGTGTTTGGCACATATTCACTGCACTGGAGAAGGGAAAGCTTGTCACTGCTTATGTAGAATTGAGGCTCATGCTCAACCTTTTCCATCGTTTTCCTCAATATACCTGCAGCCTGGTGGAGGATTTGAGTGTCAGTGAGGGTCTCTGTTCTCTGTGGAGGCATTGTCTCCCTGTCTTCTGTTATGTTTTCTCTGAGGAGAGAAGCTTCTCTCATTGCATGGCCAACAGTCATGGCACCAGAACAGATCAGATCAGATTTTCCAGGACGTTCAATGAAGATGAGTTTATCCCCATAATGCTGGTTCATCTTTTCTTTGAGTTTCCAGGATTTATACATTGTTGGTTCTGTAGCTGTACTCAGTTTTCCTTTATAGCTCTCAGTTACAGCACTCAGTGTTGTGACAGTCATATGCTTTGAAAAAACTGTCTTAGTTAATTCTTCAGTTAGCTCAATGAAAGCTCTTTCATGTTCATTTAACTTCTTTTCTGTTAAATGTTTGTTTCTAGCTGCTAGAATGTTCCTTTCTGAAAGATAGTGTCCTAGGCAACTTCTGTGATACTTTGCATCATAGGCAAAAAGATCTTCATAGGTCAGTATACGGTGATGTATTATTTCATCAAACCTCTCTGAGGCTGCGTTGAGGACCTTTGACCTTGTACTTTCACCTGTACCGGTACACATAGGGGTCAGGCCTTCTCTCTTTGTGACTTTCTGGCTGCAATTGAAACATTGGCTGCAAATGAAACACTGGCTACGGATGTCAAATCTAGTGTCTCTGGACAGTCCAAGTCTTTTACTGATCCTGGGGTGGTTCTTGATCACTGGTTGTAGGCGTATAGTTATGTGTGCTTGAATAACTGGCCCGACATGACCTGTGATATGAAACCTTGACCTTGAAGGACAGTATGTCATCTGAGTGGGGCGATAGTCTCTTATGAACTTCATCATCTTGTCCTTGAGCAACGTTCAGTATGGTTCTGAGTCCTTGTAAGCTGGGCTCTGCTAGCCTCTGCCTAGATCAGAATGCCTGCACTATGGTTTAAAAGCTCACAAATCTAACAACATATTCAACAACATATTAATATCATAGTTGGACATATGTGTTACCTGTTATCTGTCATTAGATTGGTGATAATCTGAACAGAACTGTCAATCCACAGCCCCTCTCCCTCTGAGATGGAGATTGTTATGGCTGCTGCTGCCCAGTTGGCTACACAGTTTTGAAACATGCAGCTGTCACTCAAACCAGAGTGGCAGAGAGTGTTCCACTGTCAAGCTTCAAAATTATTTCTATACTGTACTTTGAATTAAGGTTCCAGTTTTAATAAAACCTGTACTATTTATACCTATGTTTTAGAGGCTTGCAATTTAGAACTAATAAACTTTATTTTATTGGGTTACTCTTATTCTGACTATTTGGTGATGTAGTTCAGCCACCTGGTATTTCCCTCTCCAAATATGATGACCATCAGAGTGAGCATTCTTAACTTATAGGCTATTATGCCACTTATCCCCCATTCGGAATTTGACTGTATCAGAGAAGAGGTAGGCCTATGTCTAAAGAAATCTCATTTGCAATAGAACTGTATGAGATATTTCCATACAACTACTGGTTATTGTTCAATAGCACCCTAGACAATTCAGTAATGATATATTTTTCAGGGATTTCAGTTTTTCTGATAAATGAGAGAAAAGTGATGGGAGTCCTATGTTCCTGTCACCAAAAAGTACAATTTCCGTCTAAACTAAAGCTAAGTTTACAGGACTATAATTCAGTATTTATTTAGGTAAATAGTTGTCTGACTATTTGGTGATGTAGGACAACCACCTGGTTCATACCTCAGCAAATCTGAAGAGGAAAGGAGTGATCATTCTCAAGTTATGGGCTTTTTTGTCACCTTCCCCATATTCGGCCTGGTCTAATTTGGCTCTTTTTCAGGGATTGGGGTAGCTCTAAAGAACAACCCAAAAAACATCTTTTCCCCAAAAATAAAATTTGACAACAATCAATTTCATTAATGGGAGACCCTAAAGATAAGAAAAATCATTGTTGTCATTTGCTCTACCTCGGGTAGGGGTATCTCGAAAACTAAAGCCTTTTTTGAGGACTTGCTGCTA
The DNA here is from genome assembly GCF_963989245.1 of Nansenia antarctica. Taxonomy (NCBI): domain Eukaryota; kingdom Metazoa; phylum Chordata; class Actinopteri; order Argentiniformes; family Microstomatidae; genus Nansenia; species Nansenia antarctica. Next base: position 33,307,293 of record NC_137681.1, on the reverse strand, counting down.
GACTACAAGGAAATACGGGGAGTACCATCTCATGTCCCACTGGTCCCTCGGAACCAATGTCACTGCGCCCTTTGTTAGGAGATTCGTAATCTCCTCCTGGAGCGCACGTGTCTTTATCGGGCAGGACAAAAAACAGTCTCTCTCACGCCCCTGAAGGGCGGAGGAGGCTGAATGAACTGTAGTGCATATCCCCTCCTCAATGTCCTGTCTAGCCAGCCCGACAGAATACCTGTCCCTTCTAGTCATTCTGCATAACGCAACGACAGCGGCTGGACCGTCTGTTGTGGTGCAGTCGACAGAAAAAACTTGAATTTCTGTATGATCCCAGCCGCCGCTGCACACCGAGGAGGTGGCACAGCCCAAGGTGGGGTCATTTCGAAAGGGATGGGCTGCCGTCTGTAAAGAGTGTTGTTATGTGTAACAATGCTCTTTATTGACGCAGGTTTATTATGCCTGATAATCAAAGAACCGGCCGCACGCTCATGAGCTGGGCCAGGTCTTGATAGACATGGAGGGGTTTTTGATGTACATAACGACCCCTCTATACGGCTACATACAGGGGTGTTTAACCCGCTACGTGTCGTGATAGGGGTAAGTCCGTTAGGCAGAGAGCTGGCCACACGCCGGTAAGCTGGGCCAGTCTCCGGTTTGTTTCTAACCGGTAGCGAGTCGACCACACTCTGACAAGGCAGGTGGGTCTCCGCTCTGGTAGATACCATGGAAAATCCTCCTTAGGGATGGTTTGCCGTCTGTAAAGAGTGCTTGTTTTGAGTAACAATGCCCTTTATCGACGTAGGTTTATTATGCCTGATAACCAAAAAACCCGCCGCACGCTCATGAGCTGGGCCAGGTCTTGATAGACATGGAGGAGTTTTTGATGTAAATAACGGTCCCTCCATACGGCTACAGACAGGGGTGTTTAACCCCCTTTGTGTCGTGATAGGGGTTAGTCCGCTAGGCAGAGAGCTGGCCACACGCTGGTAAGCTGGGCCAGTCTCCGCCTTGTTTCTAACCGGTAGCGATTGGACCACGCTCCGACAAGGCAGGTGGGTCTCCGCTCCGGTAGATAACATGGGAAAAATCTCCTTTACTGAAAAAGTAAGGTGGGGATTTTCCTTCTTTTGCCTCTTATGAGGTAGCAGCCATGAAGAGGAAACCGGTGGTGGGGTCATTACCGACCCCTCCGCCCGTGAAACCGGGCCACGCTGCCGTGGGGGGCCGTAGCGGGCCCTCCCAGTGGTCAGCGGCGGGGGCTGGGGATGCCGAGTGGGGCATGGCTCCGTCGTTTAGAGGTAGAGCCAGTGCCGCATCACGCCAAAACCTCCGTTTCGCAGTGATTTTCGCAATGGCGGCGTTAAACACGGCGATGTTATTCGCCGCTGCCGCCGCCTGCGCACCGAGATGGGGCGGGGAGCACGTGCTCTACCTGCCGCTCGCTCTCATCAGAGCTTTCTGATTCTGACACCGGCACCGACCACTCAGCTGGGTGAGGGCGGCGTGATGTCAGGGCCGGCTGAGCGGGCGGGACCATCCCTACTTGGGGAGGTGCCTGCCCAGAACGCCGTTCTTGCTTGTCCTCCGCTGCTAGAAAATCGCAGCGGCAGGTAGTCCGCTAGGCAGAGCTGGCCACACGCTGGTAAGCTGGGCCAGTCTCCGCCTTGTTTCTAACCGGTAGCGATTGGACCACGCTCCGACAAGGCAGGTGGGTCTCCGCTCCGGTAGATAACATGGGAAAAATCTCCTTTACTGAAAAAGTAAGGTGGGGATTTTCCTTCTTTTGCCTCTTTATGAGGTAGCAGCCATGAAGAGGGAAAACGGTGGTGGGGTCATTACCGACCCCTCCGCCTGTGAAACCGGGCCACGCTGCCGTGGGGGGCCGTAGCGGGCCCTCCCAGTGGTCAGCGGCGGGGGCTGGGGATGCCGAGTGGGGCATGGCTCCGTCGTTTAGAGGTAGAGCCAGTGCCGCATCACGCCGAAACCTCCGTTTCGCAGTGATTTTCGCAATGGCGGCGCCGCCGCCGCCTGCGCACCGAGATGGGGCGGCGAGGGCGGGGAGCATGTGTGCTCTACCTGCTGCTCGCTCTCATCAGAGCTTTCTGATTCTGACACCGGCACCGACCACTCAGCTGGGTGAGGGCGGCGTGATGTCAGGGCCGGCTGAGCGGGCGGGACCATCCCTACTTGGGGAGGTGCCTGCCCAGAACGCCGTTCTTGCTTGTCCTCCGCTGCTAGAAAATCGCAGCAGCAGGTGTCCCGGAGGAACTTCTTCGTGGTCGGCGGCGAACGATCCATCGCTGAAGGGAAAAATCCTCTCCGCTGAAAAGCGTCCTCCGCTGCTTGGAAGTCGCAGCGGCAGGCGTCCCGGAGGAACTTCTCCATAGGCGGCGGACGATCCATCTTGAAGGGAAAAGTCTGGCGGGTCCTCCAGTCTTAGTAGTCGTCCTTCTCAGTCGTCAGATATAAACCCGTGCTGAACTTTTTGGGAGAATGATGGAGCGAAGGACGCCCCTTTATATAGCACCCCAGGCGGGCGCAGGCATTGAAAAATTCAGTCATTGGCTACTTTAGGTAGCGGGTAAACCAATAGGAGCAGAGCTCCCCTATGGGGCGGAGCTCCACGATATAGAACTCAAAATGCACTGTTCCAAATTATTATGCACAACAGAGTTTCAAAACATTTTATAGGTTGTAAAGAACTAAAAAGGGTAATTTGATGAATTTAGGGTTAGGAGGTCATATTAGGAGGTCATATTTAATGAAATCAAAAGCTATTTCAAACAAAAACATCTTAACAGGTCAAGTTACATGTTAACATAGGACCCCTTCTTTGATATCACCTTCACAATTCTTGCATCCATTGAGTTTTTGGACAGTTTCTGCTTGAATTTCTTTGCAGGATGCCAGAATAGCCTCCCAGAGCTGCTGTTTTGATGTGAACTGCCTCCCACCCTCATATATATTTTGCTTGAGGATGCTCCAAAGGTTCTCAATAGGGTTGAGGTCAGGGGAAGATGGGGGCCACACCATGAGTTTCTCTCCTTGTATGCCTATAGCAGCCAATGACACAGAGGTATTCTTTGCAGCATGACATGGTGCATTGTCATTAGTGTTGTTCCGATACCGATACTAGTATCGGCATGGCCATCGATACGCACAAAAATGCTGGTATCGGTATCGGCGAGTACTTTACACATTATTTTATTTTTTATTTTATTTTTTACTTAAGTTTTACAAAAACTTTACGGGCTGGTTTCACAGACAAGGATTAAGCCTAATCCTAGACTAAAAAGCATGTTCAATAGAGATTTTACATTGAAAGTGTGATTTAGTCCAGGACTAGGCTTAAGCCTTGTCTGTGGAACTGGCCCTACGAGTTTTACAAAGGGTTTGAGCAGTGCCAGACTAAGTGTTAGCAATAATTTTACATCGAGGTGAGTATGCGGCTCAAAAAACATGTTTTTTTGTTTTGTTTTTTCAAACGCCGTGGTATCGGATCGGTACTCGGTATCGGCAAGTACTGCACGGTCAGGTATCGGTATCGGGATCAAAAAATGGTATCGGAACAACACTAATTGTCATGCATGAAGATGATTTTGCTACGGAAGGCACAGTTCTTCTTTTTGTACCACGGAAGAAAGTGGTCAGTCAGAAACTCTACATACTTTGCCGAGGTCATTTTCACACCTTCAGGGACCTTAAAAGGGCCTACCAGCTCTCTCCCCATGATTCCGGCCCAAAACATGACTCCGCCACCTCCTTGCTGACGTCGCAGCCTTGTTGGGACATGGTGGCCATCCACCAACCATCCACTACTCCATCCATCTGGACCATCCAGGGTTGCACGGCACTCATCAGTAAACAAGACTGTTTGGAAATTAGTCTTTATGTATTTCTGAGCCCACTGTCATGCTGCAAAGAATACCTCTGTGTCATTGGCTGCTATAGGCATAAAAGGAGAGAAACTCATGGTGTGGCCCCCATCTTCCCCTGACCTCAACCCTATTGAGAACCTTTGGAGCATCCTCAAGCAAAATATATATGAGGGTGGGAGGCAGTTCACATCAAAACAGCAGCTCTGGGAGGCTATTCTGGCATCCTGCAAAGAAATTCAAGCAGAAACTGTCCAAAAACTCACAAGTTCAATGGATGCAAGAATTGTGAAGGTGATATCAAAGAAGGGGTCCTATGTTAACATGTAACTTGACCTGTTAAGATGTTTTTGTTTGAAATAGCTTTTGATTTCAGTAAATATGACCTCCTAATATGACCTCCTAACCCTAAATTCATCAAATTACCATTTATAGTTCTTTACAACCTATAAAATGTTTTGAAACTCTGTTGTGCATAATAATTTGGAACAGTGCATTTTGAGTTTTTTATAAATAAATAAAAATACTGTTATCATTGGGAGGTTTGTTCAATAAAATTTGAATTATACTCTAACGGTTGATGACTTGAAAATTATACTGATTGTCATTTGCATCGACTATTTAGGAAAATCTGAGAAATATATAATTTGCATAATAATTTGGAACGAGGTGTAGTTTTGGTTGAAATTAGGTCGTTGTTTTGAGCGCGCGTGCGCGTTTCATGCGCGTGCACGCTCAAAAAAACCTACATTACCCTACCCTAACCTACATTACCCTACCCTAACCTAACCCACATTACACTACCCTAACCTAACCCTAACCTAACCCTAACCTACATTACCCTACCCTAACCTAACCTACATTACCCTACCCTACCCCTACATTACCCTACCCTAACCTAACCCTACATTACCCTACCCTACCCCTACATTACCCTAACCTACATTACCCTACCCTACCCTAACCTACATTACCCTACCCTAACCTAACCCACATTACGCTACCCTAACCTAACCCTAACCTACATTACGCTACCCTACCCTAACCTACATTACCCTAACCTACATTACGCTACCCTAACCTAACCTACATTACCCTAACCTACATTACATTACCCTACCCTAACCTAACCTAACCTACATTACCCTAACCTACATTACCCTAACCTACATTACCCTACCCTAACCTACATTACCCTAACCTAACCTACCCTACCCTACCCTAACCAAACCTACATTACACTACCCTAACCTAACCTACATTACCCTAACCTAACCTACCCTATATATGGCCGAAATATGTTTATTATGTGGTCGAAATATGTTTATTCTGTGTCATTTTCCTAATTTATGTGCACCCTCATTTAATATGTTTCTCCTCTGTGCGTTTTGCTGCCACGCTTGTCCGCTTGTCTCCTCGTTTCACGAAGGGCGGGGCTCAGCTCCCTCCACACACACACGCTCTGACGTGCTAATCTCAAACAAGCCATTCGTCTCTACTGTAAGTGCAAATAAAGGCCAACAATAATAGTTTTAGTAATGGACGGACGTAGACCCCAAACCTCTGACAAGTAGGCTAACTTCCCGCGTTTATTAAACGCACCCAACCCGAATCTGGCGATATGGACGATTTTAGACGCTTTTTAGGGGTGCTTGAGTATCCCTAAATGTCATCTCAGCACGACCTAAAAAAGAATAATCATTATTATTATTATCATTATTATTATTATTATTATTATTATTATTATTTTCTGAAATCATTCTAGCCCAATTACAGTCATGATGTTACACACTCCGGTCCAGTAGCCTACATACACGCACCTCATTGGTTCGCAAGTAGTCTCGCGCTTCGCCCGGAGAATAATTGTTTAGCGCGCGAGTGTGTGTGTGTGAGAGAGAGAGAGAGAGAGAGAGAGAGAGAGAGAGAGAGAGACAGAGAGAGAGACAGAGAGAGAGAGAGAGAGAGAGAGAGAGAGAGAGAGAGAGATGAAGTAAGAAGTCAGCAGATGAAAGTAAGCAAAGTAAGTAACCGTAGCAAATATAATTTCTGAATTTCTGACAGAAAACATTGGTTCAAATTGTTCGATATTATTGTGACTTAACTAGGGTGGGAGGCAGTTCACATCAAAACAGCAGCTCTGGGAGGCTATTCTGGCATCCTGCAAAGAAATTCAAGCAGAACCTGTCCAAAACTCACAAGTTCAATGGATGCAAGAATTGTGAAGGTGATATCAAAGAAGGGGTCCTATGTTAACATGTAACTTGACCTGTTAAGATGTTTTTGTTTGAAATAGCTTTTGATTTCAGTAAATATGACCTCCTAATATGACCTCCTAACCCTAAATTCATCAAATTACCATTTTTAGTTCTTTACAACCTATAAAATGTTTTGAAACTCTGTTGTGCATAATAATTTGGAACAGTGCATTTTGAGTTTTTTTATAAAAATAAAAAAATACTGTTATCATTGGGAGGTTTGTTCAATAAAATTTGAATTATACTCTAACGGTTGATGACTTGAAAATTATACTGATTGTCATTTGCATCGACTATTTAGGAAAATCTGAGAAATGTATAATTTGCATAATAATTTGGAACGAGGTGTAGTTTTGGTTGAAATTAGGTCGTTGTTTTGAGCGCGCGTGCGCGTTTCATGCGGGTGCACGCTCAAAAAACCCTACATTACCCTACCCTAACCTACATTACCCTACCCTAACCTAACCCACATTACACTACCCTAACCTAACCCTAACCTAACCCTAACCTACATTACCCTACCCTAACCTAACCTACATTACCCTACCCCTACATTACCCTACCCTAACCTAACCTAACCCTACATTACCCTAACCTACATTACCCTACCCTAACCTACATTACCCTACCCTAACCTAACCCACATTACGCTACCCTAACCTAACTTCAGGGCTCTACAGTGCGACCATTTCACTCGCATTTGCGACTAAAAATACATCTGTGCGACTAGAGAAATAAATTCACGAGCACACGTGCGAGTACCGATTATTTTTTTATTTTTTTATTTTTTTATAAAAATAAATCTGCGCGAACCGTGTGGCCACATTTTAAGCCGTCAGCCAGCCCGCTACGACCACGGGAAGTCATGTTAAAAGTGAAGTTACTTCTGTTAAACTGGCGCTAAGCTAACATCGCTAACTCCCTCCTGGGCCTTAAAGAGACAAGCGCCCTTTTCTCATCTCAAGCTTCATTAGCTTCATTAGCTCACCACATCTACAGATTTGGTCCCACACACTCCAGATTTGAACCCAAGGTTAAAACCAGGGTTAACTACCCAGGGTAGAAAGTAGAAAGCTCTCAGACCTTCAGAACCCATTGAAAGTAGTGGAGGTACTCCAGAAGTCCAAATGCATCTCTAATCCTAGGAAACCCTAGGAAGCAAGTTGCCTAATGGCATGAAAATGCAACATGTTGTACTTGAGTGTGGCAGAGAGGTGGGACCCCCGGGGATGGTGGTGTGCTAACAGCTAGCCGCCGCAGAGGCACCGTGCTGGGCTGGCCACCTCCACATGTCACCACCCCGGGCAGCATGGGGCTGGGGACTGGTCATCTGGATGTGGGGTAGTTTAATACCCCTAGATGTGGAGTTGTCTGGCCACCGTGTGTGACTGATGTAGCCTGACCCAGCAGCAGGGAGGTGGGCAGCATGGAGACAGACCTCTGCATGGCCTGGCTGGGCTGCTAGCTGACAGACCTAGCCCTAAAGCCTGGCTGGGCTGCTAGCTGACAGGCATGACATGGATGAATGAATGAACATGCTGCTAACCAGGAGAACTTGACACAGCTAGTTACCATAATACAATGCCATCAACTCTGCGTCTAGTAGGGCTGTAGGCATGGGCCAATGTGTGATTTTGGTGCAAAAATTGCAAAATCACTAATAAAAATGTGTTATAATTACATTTTTCACTGTGCTCCTAAATTTCTTTGTGTGCCCCTAACATTTTTCATTTAGGAGCACATGTGCTCCTAGTGAAAAAGGTTAGCGTAGAGCCCTGCTAACCCTAACCTACATTACGCTACCCTACCCTAACCTAACCTACATTACCCTAACCTACATTACGCTACCCTAACCTAACCTACATTACCCTAACCTAACCTACATTACCCTAACCTAACCTAACCTACATTACCCTAACCTACATTACGCTAACCTAACCTACATTACCCTACCCTAACCTACATTACCCTAACCTAACCTAACCTACATTACCCTAACCTACATTACGCTAAGCTAACCTACATTACCCTACCCTAACCTACATTACCCTAACCTAACCTAACCTACATTACCCTAACCTACATTACGCTAACCTAACCTACATTACCCTACCCTAACCTACATTACCCTAACCTAACCTAACCTACGCTACCCTACATTACCCTAACCTACACAGTGTTTCCCCTAGGTTTGCTGCCTTGGCAGGGTGGCATGGATCCTCCACCCCCCCCCCCCCCCCCCCCGTTGTGAAATGTTAATTCCCCCCCCCCCTCTCTCTCTCTCTCTCTGTGTCATCTCCATCCTCCTCTCTCCCTCTTTGCCCCGACAATCCACAAACATATGTGACAGGGTCTGGTTAAAAAGTCTGCAAGTCTGGCAACATCATTTTTCTGATTTTTCACTACCTTTCATTATCTACCTGTCATCTGTCAGTGATGACATGCTGACATGTTTAAATAGCAAAAAATAAATGCTAATTCAAGATTCATGTTTTTTTATTGCCATGTGTGTCAAACGTTTATGACATCCTATTACAAGTAATGAAGGGGGGTGCTGAGGGTGCTGCACCAGAACCATCAGTTCTCAAAGCTACTTGTGGTCTTGACTACCTGTCCACTTTCTCACCTGGTTCTTGCTGTCTCTTTGGTGTGCTGACTCCATCCTGCTCTCTCTCCCTCTCTATCCTCCTCTCTCCCTCTTTTGCTGTCCACCGAAAGGCAAACATAACAACCAGAATATGTATAATCTAATAAGAGGTATAAATTGATCCATATCAATTTATAACATCATTCTAATTGTATATTGGGTTGCTGTGGGCAATGCAGTCAGATAATGTCATTTTGACTTGACTCTCTCACCTGAAAAACAATCTTATGTCCATCTATGGAAAAACAGACATTTCCAATGAGTGAGGGTTTGTTCCAATGCTTCAATCCACTTGTTTATTGTATTTTATTACCATAAAGCCCAATTCTAGCAGAATAAGACATATTGTATTATTACTACTACCATCTATTATTACTAATCACCTCTGAGCTAGCTAGCTAGTTCGTTAACACTATTCACACAATGGAACTATAGCCACTTTCTAGTCACCATGGAACTACAATCAGACACTTTCTAGTTAAGTCACAATAATAATGAACAATTTGAACCAATGTTTTCTGTCAGAAATACAGAAATTATATTTGCTACGGTTACTTACTTTGCTTACTTTCATCTGCTGACTTCCTTCATCTCTCTCTCTCTCACACACACACTCACGCGCTAAACAATTATTCTCTGGGCGAAGCGTGAGACTACTTGCGGACCAACGAGGTGCGTGTATGTAGGCTACTGGACCGGAGTGTGTAACATCATCTGTAATTGGGCTAGAATTAGGGATGCACGATATTATCGGCACCGATATTTATCGGCCCGATATTGAGGAATTAATGTTTATCGGTATCGGTATTTATTATAAAATTAGCCGATATTTAAACCGATAATATGAAGCCGGAAATATTTCTGCTTCCGGTTTCCGGTTTCCGCACTCTGCTTCCGGGTTCCGCGCTCAGGCACGCAGTTTGTATAGACGAGACGCGAGCGAAACATGCCTTCCCCTGTGTGGACATTCTTCACAATTTCTAAGGCAGATGTTGCGTTTGCAATTTGCAATACATGTTCAACAAAAGTTCGGAGAGGAGGGCAAAGGGCAAAGAGTTACAACACAACGAATCTAATAAGTCACCTGAAGAATCACCATTGCAAGCACGCTGTATGGAAGGAATATCAAGCACTCGTAGCAGAACACGTTAGCCCAGCCACGGAAAAAAAATCCGCGGTGCCTATTGAAAACGCATTTGAAAACAGCAGGAAGTTCACTCGAGACAGCTCAAAGGCTCAAGCCATCAATGAAAAAATAATGGAGTTGATGGCCCTCGACGACCAGCCTTTCTCTGTAGTAGAAGATAAAGGATTTCGCCAGCTAATTTCACATTTAGAGCCCCGGTATGTACTCCCAAGTCGCCGCTATTTTGCAGACGTGTGCCTGCCGGCTCTGTATGATACAGTCGCCACACACATCCATAGTCTGATCGATACTAGCGTAAGCCAGATAAGTTTTACCACGGACATATGGACTTCTGACGTTAGTCCAGTCAGTATGCTTAGTTTAACGGCCCAGTGGCTGGATGAGGACTTCAATATGAAGAAGACACTGCTTCATGCGCAGGAGTTCTCCGGTTCGCATACTGCGACAGCCATCCGCGGCGCTTTTGAAACCATGTTTGGACAGTGGAATATACCTAAGGAGCGGGTGCACGTTGTGCTGAGGGACAATGCGCGCAATATGGTCAGGGCTTGTGATGAATGTGAAGTTGCAAGCTTGGGCTGTAAAAAATTGGGCTGTAAAAAATAAAAAAATTTGGGCTGTAAAAAATAAAATAATAATAATAATATCGGTATCGGTATCGGCCACGAGAAGCGGGTAAATATCGGTATCGGTTGGGAAAAATGCATATCGTGCATACCTAGCTAGAATGATTTCAGAAAATAATAATAATAATAATAATGATAATAATAATAATGATTATTCTCTTTTAGGTCGTGCTGAGATGAAATTTAGGGATACTCAAGCACCCCTAAAAAGCGTCTAAAATCGTCCATATCGCCAGATTCGGGTTGGGTGCGTTTAATAAACACGTGAAGTTAGCCTGCTTGTCAGAGGTTTGGGGTCTACGTCCGTCCATTACTAAAACTATTATTGTTGGCCTTTATTTGCACTTACAGTAGAGACGAATGGCTTGTTTGAGATGAGCACGTCAGAGCGTGTGTGTGGAGGGAGCTGAGCCCCGCCCTTCGTGAAACGAGGAGACAAGCGGACAAGCGTGGCAGCAAAACGCACAGAGGAGAAACATATTAAATGAGGGTGCACATAAATTAGGCAAATGACACAGAATAAACATATTTCGACCACATAAGAAACATATTTCGACCACATAAGAAACATATTCGGCCATATACAACTGGGAGAAAAATATAATTATTAAAAAAAAAGAATAATAATAATAATTTGAAAAAAACATGAACCAAATTGACATTGAACATTTTTCTTGGGGGGGCGGGAGGTCCCGTTGGGGGGGCGGCCCGCCCTCCCAAGGCAATGGTAGGGGAAACACTGCTACATTACCCTAACCCAGCGTTTCCCAAACTGTGGGGCGCGGGGGTACTGCAGGGGGGGCGCAGAAATAAAAAATAAAATAAAAATAAAAATAAAAAACTGTGGGAATACCGCTGCCTTTTGCAACATCGTACCTGTGTGAGATAGGCTTTTCTGCTGTTGCTGCTATCAAAAGCAAATACAGGTCGAAGTTGAACATTGAGAATGAACTGAGAGTGGCAGTCTCAAAACAACAACCCCGCTTTGAGAAGATTTGCAAGGCAAAGCAAGCACACACAAGTCATTGATCGTAATTGTGATAGGAATGTGTAGAGTAAGAATAGTGATGCAGTAGAAATTAGTTAATGTTGATATGTTGAATATTTCAGTGGCACAGGATCATTTGCCAAGCACTTATGTTCCTTTTCAACCCATAATAAAATATAAAACTATAGTTGGATATATGTGTCTTGTTATTATTAGAAGAGAAAATGTAATGTTTGTACAACTTTATACAATTAATTATATCAATCTAGGTGGGGACCGGGTTAGGGGGGGCTCGAAAATATTTCCAATTACCCAAGGGGGGCCTGATTGAAAAAGTTTGGGAACCGCTGCCCTAACCTAACCTAACCTAACCTATGGTGCTTTTCCATCAGGGTCCCGCGTTAGTGCAGTTCGGATCAGTTCGAGGTCAGGTCGGGTCACTTTGATCTGTTCTGGTTTTCCATTATACACAAACCGACCCGGACTAGTAGGAGGAGTAGACGATAGTAGGCGGAGTTACGCGTCACACGCAGCCTGGCAAAAAGCTTCCGGGTGTACACAGCAACAGCCGTAATTTTTTGGGAGAGAAAGAGAAAGAGAGAGAGGAAGCTATGTACACTAGGGCTGTTACGATTATTCGACGTCATCGACGTCATCGATTACGTCAATACGTCGGTTGCCGTAAAATGCGTCGGTTAGTCGTAAAAAACAAAATGGCTGCGACCAGCGCAAACACGGAGGCAGAGCCGGCGGCTAAAAGACTTCGCCCACGATCGTCCAAAGTATGGGAGTACTTTACAAAAAAAGAAACCAATGGCAATGTGGTGGTCTGTAAACTGTGCAAAAATGAATTGGCCTATCACAGCAGTACGACTGCAATGAACGAGCACCTCAAGCGAAAGCATCCTGGAGCGCTTTGTGAAGACAGCCGCAAGCTAGCACCGTAAGTCAGCGTTGTATTTCTGTTCACTTTTCCGGCCGTGTATCAGTGAAAAATGGATAGCTACTAGCTGGCTAGCTACGGTAGCCTTACTAGCCTATTGTTATTGTGGTGCTCGCACCTACTGTACGTTATCTAGCTCGTAGCTCGCATGCTACGTTAGCATCAATGTAGCTAATCATAACATAGCAGCGAGAGTAACGTTAGCTATGTAGCTGGCTAGCTACGGTAGCCTTACTAGCCTATTGTTATTGTGGTGCTCGCACCTACTGTACGTTATCTAGCTCGTAGCTCGCATGCTACGTTAGCATCAATTTAGCTAATCATAACATAGCAGCGAGAGTAAAGTTAGCTAGCCATGTAGCTACTAGCTAGCTATGTGTTGTGGTGATGGACAGACTTCTAAATGGCCATGTTGGCTAAACATAGCAGTGAGGTGGAAATTAAGGGGCCTACACATGATAAGAAATGTGTGCTTTTTTTATTTTCAGGAAGCAAAGCAGTGTGGAAAACTTTTTCCACAAAAAGAGCACAACTCCATGCACACCCCAGATGGCTGCTCAGCTTTCTAACAGCATCTTACAGATGATCGTCAAGGACATGAGACCTGTTGCTATTGTGGAGGGTCAAGGCTTTCGTGAGATGATCAACACATTTGAAGTTAACTTTTATATTTTATAATATTATATTTTATGTTGAGATTGTTATTGTTAAAGATTGTTACTGAGAGTATACGGTATTCCGGTTAGAATTTCACTTTTTTACAGAATTTACTGCATTCCTTGCACTTTTCCTTTTACTTGAAGTTAACTTTTATATTTTATAATATTATATTTTATGTTGGACTGTAAGAAAGAGAGGATCTTTTTTGTTGTGTGGAATATTGCCCTGCAGTGCAAGAATAATTGAATAAAATACTGAAATGTTGATAAGAGAAGTTTTTGACATTTATTTGGGGAAAATTAAGTGATACATCAATCGAACAGAAAAAAATAATCGTTAGACTAATCGTTAAATTAGTCGTTAGACTAACCGACTAATCGACAAAATAATCGTTAGATTAATCGTTAGAAAAATAGTCGTTTGGGACAGCCCTAATGTACACATAATAAAGTCATGTTTTTTGAACCCTTAAAACCACTGCCTTCACTTGTCTGCTTTATGAACTGTAGTATCATCATCGGGAAACGCCGACAAGACGCGAATCTACCGGCATTTGACTCATGACACAGCCGGTGTTATTCACAGACAAACACGGTGCCGTTTGCGGGTTAATAACTTCGGTTTACCGGGGGTTAGGATAACAATTCAAACGTGTCCGGAAAGAGGAGAAGCCAGGTAATTCAAACGTTTTTGAATGGAGTCGATCCTCCACTCCTATCACCGTAAACACAGCGCGGAGCGAATTCCCTGTTAAAACCGGCATTTGACTCATGAGTGAACGGCGAAAATGGCTGGACAGCACAGCAGCAGCGGTCAGGTGAACTCCTGGTTCATCAAGTTTACGGTTAAAAGCATAACTTCTCGGGGTGTCAGCGCGGTGGTTAAGGGCTCAAAATGACCGTAGACAGATGGTGAAGTTAGCAAAGGAGTATTGTGTTCAGTGTTTCCTCTACATGCATTTATTGGTGGCGGGCCGCCACGAATGAATTTCCTCCGCCACGAATTGATTCAGTCCACAAAAAATAAAAAATAAAAAGAATTTTTTTTAGCTGATTAAAATATATCTGATCCTAGATCAGCGCTATAATGGATGTTGACTAAAAGTGCACCTAAATCCACGCCCATCTCTCTCTAACCGCTGATCCAAAATCAGATTAATGACATTCAGTTGACGACGTGACACAAGGGCTCCTGATTGGTCTAAATGTGAACTGTGGTATTATTGTTATTGTGTACAGGCCACCGTAGTGACATCAGGGGGGTATTCCATCAACATCGCTAAAGGGAAAATCCAGGTTTAGTCTGATAAATCTCGCGAGAGTTCTTAAAAATATCCAGGCATATTCTGATAACTCTCTCGAGACCTATCAAAAATAAGCCAGGATTTTCCTTTAGCGACGTTGATGGAATACCCCCCAGGTCAGGTGGGCAGGTTACGACGAGACAACAAGAGACCGGTATTGTAGAGCTTACAGAGCGAGTTAAAATAAAGACACTTACATTGAAATACAGAAGGACTCACGTGTATGTTTAATAGAATAACACGACATGGTGTCAGAAGTCCTGTAAGTGAGTGTTAAGAGTTAGATCGGCCGACAAGTGTCATTTGAGCTCGTGACGGTGAGAAGGGAGAAGAAAAAATTGATGCTAATGCTAACGCGGGAGCAGCTGCAGTCCAGAGAGCTTCTTCGAAAAATTAAACGAAAACAGCGACAGATGGATGGATTTTTCAAGAAAAAAGATGTCCCAGACACTTCAAACATTGCTGAAGCTAGCAGTGGCTATGAGCGACCCGAAACTGCATGGCTGGCAGGACCAAAGAAGCTAGGTGGTGGATCAGCTAACAGCGTTTATGGCGGGGTACCACCACCACCAGCTACAACTACAACTACAGCGGGAGAGCCATCAGCATCGGCTAGCTGTGTTGGTGTATCAGCAGACATTAGCAAGTCAAAAAACTATTCTTATGTGCCGTCACTTTAGCAACGACACAGGATTGTCAAGGGGAAAAGAAGGGGAGACGATTTTTTTATTGACAAAGGAATTACATGCTGGAAAAACATGCAGCTAAAATTCAGGGAACATTTGGACCTTCAGAGACACACGGGAGAAGTACGGGAAAACAGGGCTGATGTGGGTGTCATCAAAGGTAAGAGTTTGTTTTCTTTAACTCAGCTGATACTCAGCTGTTTACCGAATGCTCCATCTGACTGTGATTTTACTTCTGTAATGTGGTGGGTTGACATAATTCACGCACGGAACTATAGGTTGAGAGTATTGTTCCGTCCGCAGTTGAGTGCGTAGTACCCAAGTTGTTTAGACTGTTCTATTTACTGCTTGAGTGTGTTGTTGACAATCGTTCATGTCCTTCATTAAACGTTTAGCTTTGTCATTTGATACGCCGCCTACGACTACCATCTCTCTGCACTACAGTAAACAGTTAATCAGTAACGTTAGCCGCTTTTGTGCTCATGTAGGCCTACTTCGTATTATATTATAGCTGATGATCTTTGTGTGTGTGTATGTGACTGTCAGTCACAAGTTTATATTCTGTATATTCATTATAATTTTTTGGGCCATCCTCTAGTTTTGGCTGAAATGAGGTTGTTGTTTTGAAAAAAAAAATGAAAAAAAAATAAATAAAATGCGCGTGCACCCGAAACAATTTCTCATTTTGGCTATCCGCCACCAATGTAAAAATTCCTGGAGGAAACACTGGTGTTTGTATCACCTCCACAGCCGGTGTTATTCACGGACAAACACGGTGCATAATAGCGATTTTTGTGTTGTGCTTGTTGTAAATAAAAGTTATATGATTCATTGAAATGACATTAAGATAATACGATGGTCAGCATAATTTTCCGAATCTTTATTAATAAGCTATTACAGAAAATGTAGTGACATTTTCCTAGAGTGAATGTGGTATTTCAAGATGGCGGTTAGTGAAGAAATATATGGGATGGGACATGGGATGACGATTTCCATTGAACAAATCAACGGTGTGCAGCGTCACACGTCACACGCAGCCTGGCAAAGAGACCCGGATATGAAATTTTAGACCCTGCTCTCGATGTGGAGCTAAAGAAGCGAGCTGACCTGGGACCGAACCGACCTGGAACGACGAATGGAAAAGGGGAACGAAGCGGGCTGACCCGGGTCAGCACCAGGTCAGCACCGTAGTGGAAAAGCCCCACTACATTACCCTAACCTACATTACCCTACCCTAACCTACATTACCCTAACCTAACCAAACCTACCCTACCCTAACCAAACCTACATTACACTACCCTAACCTAACCTATATATGGCCGAAATATGTTTCTTATGTGGTCGAAATATGTTTATTCTGTGTCATTTTCCTAATTTATGTGCACCCTCATTTAATATGTTTCTCCTCTGTGCGTTTTGCTGCCACGCTTGTCCGCTTGTCTCCTCGTTTCACGAAGGGCGGGGCTCAGCTCCCTCCACACACACACGCTCTGACGTGCTAATCTCAAACAAGCCATTCGTCTCTACTGTAAGTGCAAATAAAGGCCAACAATAATAGTTTTAGTAATGGACGGACGTAGACCCCAAACCTCTGACAAGCAGGCTAACTTCCCGCGTTTATTAAACGCACCCAACCCGAATCTGGCGATATGGACGATTTTAGACGCTTTTTAGGGGTGCTTGAGTATCCCTAAATTTCATCTCAGCACGGCCTAAAAAAGAATAATCATTATTATTATTATCATTATTATTATTATTATTATTATTATTTTCTGAAATCATTCTAGCCCAATTACAGTCATGATGTTACACACTCCGGTCCAGTAGCCTACATACACGCACCTCATTGGTTCGCAAGTAGTCTCGCGCTTCGCCCGGAGAATAATTGTTTAGCGCGCGAGTGTGTGTGTGAGAGAGAGAGAGAGAGAGAGAGAGAGAGAGAGAGAGAGAGACAGAGAGAGAGAGAGAGAGAGACAGAGAGAGAGAGAGAGAGAGACAGAGAGAGAGAGAGAGATGAAGTAAAAAGTCAGCAGATGAAAGTAAGCAAAGTAAGTAACCGTAGCAAATATAATTTCTGAATTTCTGACAGAAAACATTGGTTCAAATTGTTCGATATTATTGTGACTTAACTAGAAAGTGTCTGATTGTAGTTCCATGGTGACTAGAAAGTGTCTAGTTCCATTGTGTGAATAGTGTTAACGAACTAGCAAGCTAGCTAGCTCAGAGGTGATTAGTAATAGATGGTAGTAGTAATAATACAATATGTCTTATTCTGCTAGAATTGGGCTTTATGGTAATAAAATACAATAAAAAAGTGGATTGAAGCATTGGAACAAACCCTCACTCATTGGAAAATGAAATGTCTGTTTTTCCATAGATGGACATAAGATTGTTTTTCAGGTGAGAGAGTCAAGTCAAAATGACATTATCTGACTGCATTGCCCACAGCAACCCAATATACAATTAGAATGATGTTATAAATTGATATGGATCAATGTATACCTCTTATTAGATTATACATATTCTGGTTGTTATGTTTGCCTTTCGGTTGACAGCAAAAGAGGGAGAGAGGAGGATAGAGAGGGAGAGGAGGAGGAGAGAGAGCAGGATGGTGTCGGCACACCAGAGAGAGAGACAGCAAGAACCAGGTGAGAAAGTGGACAGGTAGTCAAGACCACAAGTAGCCTTGAGAACCGATGGTTCTGGTGCAGCAGCCTCAGCACCCCCCTTCATTACTTGTAATAGGATGTAATAAACGTTCGACACACATGGCAATAAAAAAACATGAATCTTGAATTAGCTAAACATTTTTGCTATTTAAACATGTCAGCATGTCATTACTGACAGATGACAGGTAGATAATGAAAGGTAGTAAAAAAAACTGGAAAATGATGTTGCCAGACTTTTTAACCAGACCCTGTCACATATGTGTGTGTGTGTGTGTGTGTGTGTGTGTGTGTGTGTGTGTGTGTGTGTGTGTGTGTGTGTGTGTGTGTGTGTGTGTGTGTGTGTGTGTGTGTGTGTGTGTGTGTGTGTGTGTGTTTGTGTGTGTGTGATTGTCAGTGCAAAGAGGGAGAGAGGAGGATGGAGATGACACACAGAGAGAGAGAGAGAGAGAGAGAGAGAGAGAGAGAGAGAGAGAGAGAGAGAGAGAGAGAGAGAGAGCAAGAGCAGGAAGAACCAGGTGAGAAAGTGGGGGGGGGTGGAGGATCCATGCCACCCTCCCAAGGCAGCAAACCTAGGGGAAACACTGATTACCCTACCCTAACCTAACCTACATTACCCTAACCTAACCTAACCTACATTACCTTACCCTAACCTACCCTAACCTAACCTACATTACGCTACCCTAACCTACATTAACCTAACCTACATTACGCTAACCTAACCTACCCTAACCTAACCTACATTACCCTAACCTAACCTAACCTACATTACCTTACCCTAACCTACCCTAACCTAACCTACATTACGCTACCCTAACCTACATTAACCTAACCTACATTACGCTAACCTAACCTACCCTAACCTAACCTACATTACGCTACCCTAACCTACATTACCTTACCCTAACCTACCCTAACCTAACCTACATTACGCTAACCTAACCTACCCTAACCTAACCTACATTACGCTACCCTAACCTAACCTAACCTACATTACCTTACCCTAACCTACCCTAACCTAACCTACATTACGCTACCCTAACCTACATTAACCTAACCTACATTACGCTAACCTAACCTACATTACGCTACCCTAACCTACATTAACCTACATTAACCTAACCTACATTACGCTAACCTAACCTACATTACGCTAACCTAACCTACCCTAACCTAACCTACATTACGCTACCCTAACCTACATTAACCTAACCTACATTACGCTACCCTAACCTACATTAACCTAACCTACATTACGCTACCCAAACCTACATTACCCTAACCTAACCGCCGCATCAGGTGAGATACAATAACATGTTAGCCAGTTAGCATGTCACAACCAGGCCGCACCCAACGGCTCTTCTGTGTCCTGACTCCTAACTGTAAATTCCAAGAGCAAAATTAAAGAATAACAAACCTTGTGATACTGTTTTTATCATCGAGTTTCATTTTTCTCCAACTTCTCTGGAGACGTTCTGCTTTTGTTCGTTCAGACGTCCGAGTCCGTCCTCGTCTGGCATGTTGACATGTTCGCTGCTTGACAATCCTGCTTCCTGTTGCCAGCGTCGCTCTCAAAAATGGACCAATCGGAAAATCGTAGGTGATTAATCAACCAATGATCAACGGTACACGTTTATCATGAATGAAAAATAACAAACCGGCTTACCCTTTAAACTGAAACAAAAACCCGGAATTGCTAAACGTCAAACAATAGTCCAAACTTAAATAACAAGATAGTAATACGTCATTGTCGCACGCTCTCCAAACACACAGCCAACTCTGCCACAGGTGTCTGTGGTTTCCTCTCACTCATTCAATCATCTGTCACGCCCCCGTGCACTTCCTCAAACTAAACAACATTTATACAAATTAATCAATGGGCAGAAAGAGTGATATAGGCATACATGACTTGCACTGGGCAAAATAATTACACCACCATGCATCACTATTGTAGTGTTTGGCAAACTGTTGCGTAGCTGAGTGAGCATTGGTAGATCCTACTAGTACAGACTTTACACTCACACAGGCTTTCTCTCTCTCGCTGATCTCCTTATTTCAGGTTCTGGATTCACTACACTTGTCTTTATGAATGAGTTAACATTATTTATTTAAAATGATTGAGATCAAAACAATGTACATTGAATGAACAATACTGTTTAAATGCGTTTACGTAGCACTCATCTGATACACTGCATTACTAATGTATGAACACGTGAGGGCGCTATCCTCACGGCCATATAGCAGAAACACTAGGCACGGCGCTATCTGGTGGTCAATTGTCGTCAGCACAACACAAAGCGAATTGGCGAATCCAGAACTTCATGAGAATATTTCCTATTCAGTGGTTGAAACTATCACACATCTGGCACTCCGAATTGTTTCAGCAGCAGTATAAAAAACAGTTATATTTTCCAATGTTTTTATTTATATGAAAGGCCTCCTGTTGTTTGTGCTGGGGTGGGTTTGAAGGTTTTTGAGAGGTTTATTATGTTGGATGAATAGAATAGAATAGACTTTATTGTCGTTGTAGAGTTGCCTATACAATGAAATTGTAGTGGTTCTACTGAAGGTGCAAAAAACAGAAAACATATTCACAAACATATACACATATAACATATCACAGATATTACACACTAGACAATTAAAAAGCGAAAATGCTATAAAACAAGCTAAGAGACAATGAGGTCTGTGGTGTCAAGTGAAAATAAAGACAACAATCTTAAGAAAATAAAAACAACTATAAAAGCAAGCTAAAAGACATGAGGTCAGTGGTGTTATAATACTATAATACTATTTAAAAATATATAAATGTATAAATAGGCACTTAGAATAGAGTTATTGCACATTTCTATTGCACTTTTTCCCCTGAAGATAAACTCTGGAGAGTCACAGAGAGCGTGCCACGTCATCCAGGGAGGGCAGGGGACAGACAATTATTTTTTCCGCTGCACTCTCTGCAGTCTCTTTTTGTCCACTACTTTGCAGCCAGTGTACCATGCTGTGATGGAGAATGTCAGCATACTCTCAATGATGGAGTGGTAGAAGGTTACCAGCAGCTTCTCCTCCACCCTGTTTCTTTTGAGAACTCTCAGGAAATGGAGTCGCTGCTGGGCCTTCTTTACCACCGCTGTGGTGTTGGCTGACCAAGTGAGGTCGTCTGAGATGTGGGTTCCCAGGAACTTAAAGGAGGGGACTCTCTCCACAACGTCTCCGTTGATGTAGAGTGGAGCAGGGTGTGCCTTTACCTTTCTGAAGTCCATGACCACTTCCTTGGTCTTCTTGATGTTGAGAGTCTGTTGAGTGAGGGTGAAGTGAGGGTGTCTGTTAGAGTGGGGGGAAGGGGTTCTAGATTGTGGCTGTGTGCAGTGGCGATTCTAGAGATTTATACATGGGGTGGCAAGCAAATATTTTAGTGTGGGCATAATTTGTGGCCATCTTAATATGTGATTAATATATGTATATTTATCATCCCTTATTGCCTGTTCTACATATAGAACTAGTGTGTACACACCAGTGTGTATGTGTACAGGTTTCTCTCTTATCCAGTAAATTATTACAAAGACATAGGTTTGTGGGAGAAAAAAAACTTTTTATTATCTCTTTCATTCAGAGACAATAAACAAGGAACATGAACAATGCGCGACGGAGTGTGGGCGCGCTGAACTTGATCGTCAGAACAAACATACCGTAATAAGAATTAGTTGGGGGCCTTAGGGATATTTTTGTGCAAATTTGTGTAAAAGCACTAAATTTGGCCCAGATGTAGCTCAGAGTATGCTCTAATGATTTAGCCAGGGCGCCCGAGCCAACGACCACCGGGGTCGCCATGGCGGCCAAATCAATATGGCCGCCCTCTGAAAAAGGTTTCGGCTATAACTTTTGAACCAAATGAACTAGAAATACAAGCCTGGTGTCTGTTTTATGTTTCTTGACTATTAGAAACACATTAGAATGCTTATATTCATGATTGGGTGTGTCTGGACCCCTAATTTGCATAATGCATTTTATTTTATTTTTTGGCTTTTGGGTCAAGTTGATTGGCAAATGTCAATTTCCTTGCTGTGACGTATTGCGTCGGTCTTGCAGGTATGATGGGTGCCGCCAAATGCATTGTACTTCTGACATTGACATTCTCGGTTGCAGGTTGGCATCTTCTGTATAAGCTGCGCAGGGTTTGAGGAACTTTGGACCATGGAGGACGATATCATTGAACACTCGTAAGGGTTCAGCAACAGATGTTGTGAGACAGTTGGACAGGAAGGAGCCGTCAAATGTGTGGCCTCATTGTAAGCAGTACTTGTGTAAAACCAAGGCAGCCCTCATCAACAGAATTGCCTCATCCTGAGCCAATTGTTCCTCTTAGCCACTTGTTCCTTGTTTGCGATGTAGGTTTCCCTCCCCTTCTGGTGTTCACTCTATTCAGGCAGATAGCTGAGGAGATGTTGCTTGAAACACCTGCGTTCTTTCATAAGGTTCCTGTAGAGTTGATAGGAGATTGTGAAGGAGGATCTGAAACCTCAACCAGGGCAACAATTTGTGCAATAGTTAGATGGTCAAAGGTTGTCCCCCACTCACTGGTAGATGCTTCCCCTTCTGACACCCTGGCCTGGCAGTGTCATGAGATGCTTGCCGTTTTCGCAACATGAGATAACATTTGGCATGTACAACATGAGATAACATTTGGCACGCACCTGCTGCGTGCACATCGGAAGCTTGTGTAACTAATCTACCAAGAAGCTAAAAATGTTTACAGGATTCTGCCCAGCTTTTCAGATTGGAATCAACATTATCTGTTACTGCCTTGTGAAGGTCATCCATATCTCCCCCTCACATATGACACAATGAATGCCACAGGCATGGAGCACAGGTTGACATTATCGAAGCTTTTTAGGACTCACTACTAAGGAGGAGCCAACATCATACTTTGGAGCCCTTTTGACACGACAACTACTACAGTAGCTTCTACAGCGTTTGTGATACATAGCATTATGTGTTTTAAGCGTTGCTGCAATACCTGAACCGTCATTCAACTGATCAATTGTAACATTAACAGAAGAAGGAAGAACATTAGCAATAGCTAAGAAATATTTTTTTCCCTTTCTAGTGATACAAGTCGTTGTATCTTGGGTCTTTGCAATGGTTCATCAGCATCTCATTGGCAGAGACAGCATAGGTCCCAATTAATGGTGCCGCTACTAGAGGTAGAGGTAGAGGCCATATTGTGATGACATAATACATGACTTAAGTGAGATTTAGGAAATTGTAGCCTACATGTTGTCGTTGCAGGAAATAGTAGTTGTAGACAGAAGTAAAACAAGACAATACCTTATTTTCAGCATGTCTCCTATCAATTGAAATTATAAGAATGCATATATGACAATAGGTTGTGTTCGTGTAAACAGAAGAAGGCATCAGTCATTGTTATCTTGATAGCTAGCTACTGTAGAATATTACAGGCTGGCTCCACTACCAGCGTTGCGTCACCTCGCCATCGGCGTTGCATTAACTTGACGTTGTACCTGCTCCACCGTCATTTGTCGTATATAAAAATATAGATTTTTCCACCTCAAGTATCAGCCGTTCGTCATCCATTTCTGCAACAAGCTTCAAGCACCTGTGGTGATTCACAATTCGCAATAGCTGCGACCAGGCACGAGCTATAGAGTAGTTGGCTACGTGCATTTTCTTTCTTTTTTTTTCTTCAGATTTTATCCCTTTTTCACCCAATTTGGTAGCCAAATGAACCCAACCTAGCATCCAATTATCCCCTGCCTATTGCGTAGGATCCGCCGCACGACCCCGTGGCCGGCAGCCCCAGAGGAGGCCGCCAGGTAGACTAGCTGACTGGCTCCTCGAGCCCAGCACCGTTATTCCGGCACCCAGGGGGCGGTGTTGCGCGACAGATCCTTGTCCGGAAATACTCCTATACCGCCCTCGGGAGCGGCCGCCAATATGCCGCTCCCCGTGTGTGCCCCGGCCATATCCGGATCTGGCGAGCTGGGATTCGATCCCAGTCCCCGGTGGGCAGCTTGCACTAGCGGCCAGTGCTTAGACCGCTACACCACCGCGGGGCAAGCTACGTGCATTTTCAATCTGGTATCTTCTCTATTATTCAAGAGTAGCGGCGCGCTACTCAGACGCGCGGCTCGGAGTGGCTTCAACGCTGGTGTTTTTTAGTGTTTTTAAGTACATTTGTATTTTAGTACTTATAGGGAACGGTTGTGTAAATAGTACCTACAGCAGACTAGACTTACTAGAAGTTGGTGCGCAAAATGAGAGGACTGTAACAACGGAATTCTTGGAACAACAGGGAATCCCATTCGAAATCGCTAGGTCGCCGGGTGAACAGTACTATGCTATCCCAACACTCAGGCGCAAACGTCGGCGGCGAGACCGTAAGCAACGCCGAGGACGAAGGGGGGGCCTGCTAGCTAGGCTGAGGAGAAGCCCAGACAAACCTGCTTTGCCGAGTATTTTCCTATCCAACGTCAGGTCCCTGACAAATAAGATGGATGAATTGAGACTACAGGTTGCCAAAAATAACATCGTGGGAGATAGCTGTGTGATTATTCTCACTGAAACCTGGCTAAATGAAACTATCTTGGACTCCGCGATTAGCTTGGAAGGACGGACCTTACACCGCGCAGACCGCACAATGTGCAACAAGAGGAGAAAAAACACTGGACAAGGTATACACCAACATCAAACGTGCTTACAAGGCTAGACCGCTAGCTCATCTAGGCATGTCTGACCATGTGTCAATCCTCCTGATCCCAGCATACACTACCATGGGGAAAAGTGCTCCCATCACCACTAAGACTGTCAGAACCTGGCCAGAAGGGTCCGCTCCACTGCAGATCTGCCTAAATTACACCCCATGGCAGGAATATGAGCATGAGGACCTGGAACAGTTCACGTCGTCGGTTCTGAACCACATAGTGAACTGCACCAACTCAGTCACCGTGGACAAACGGGTCCGGGTCTACCCCAACACGAAGCCATGGATGACTGGGAAGGTCCAAAAACTGATCAACGAGAGGGACAACGCCTTCTTCGCAGGGAAGAGCACACCGCTGTACAGCACCACCAGGGCTAACCTAAAGCGCGGCATCAAAGAGGCCAAGGCAGACCACAGAGAGAAGATTGAGGAATGCTTCCTGAGCAACGACTCCAGGCGGATGTGGCAGGGGGTTCAGCACATGACAAACTTCAGAGCCAACAGGCTCACAGCCGCAGAGGACGACCCCCTGCTGGCGGGAAAGCTGAACACCTTCTACGCCCGGTTCGACGAGGGGCAAACGGAGGTAACCACAACACAAACACCACTCTCTCCAGCTCTCAGCAGCCTCACCCTCACAGAGCATGAAGTGAGACGCGTGCTGAAGGCGGTGGACCCCAGGAAAGCCTCGGGGCCGGATGGCGTCCTGGGACGGGTGCTGAGGGACTGCGCCGACCAGCTGGCCGGGGTTTTCACCAACATCTTCAACCAGTCCCTGTCCCAGGCCACCATCCCACCCTGCCTGAAAACCTCAACTATCATCCCAGTCCCGAAGAAAAGCACGGTGAGCTGCCTAAACGACTACCGCCCGGTGGCACTCACACCAATCATCATGAAGTGCTTCGAGAAACTAGTCCGGGCCCACATACTCACACGCCTCCCGCCCAACCTGGATCCATACCAGTTCGCCTACAGAGCCCACAGGTCCACAGAGGACGCCATCGCGACGACTCTCCACGCCACTCTATCCCACCTGGAGAGGGGAAACAGCTACGCGAGACTGCTCTTTGTGGACTTCAGCTCCGCCTTCAACACCATCCTTCCAGACAGGCTAGTGACCAAACTACTAGACCTGGGTCTATCACAATCTATATGTGCATGGATCAAGGACTTCCTGACCGACCGCCCCCAGAGGGTGCGGGTGGGCCCCCACACCTCCACAGCCCTCAGACTCAGCACTGGGTCCCCCCAGGGCTGCGTGCTAAGCCCCATCCTCTACAACCTCTACACCTACGACTTCACCCCCGTCCACCCCAGCAACTCCATCGTAAAGTTTGCAGACGACACCACCGTGGTGGGATGCATCTCGGGGGGGGACGAGGCGGCGTACAGGGATGAGGTAGAGCAACTGAGCAAGCTGTGCAAGGTTAACAACCTGCTGCTGAACAAGTCAAAGACCCAAGAAATCATCGTAGACTTCAGGAGGAAAAAGTCCGAGATCCAGCCCCTGCTCATCGACGGAGAGAGCGTGGAGAGAGTCTCAACCCTCCGATTCCTGGGGGTGCACATGCAGGATGACCTGACCTGGAAGGACAACACAAAAGCCACCATCAAGAAGGCACAACAGCGGCTATACATCCTGAGAGTCCTCAGGAAGGAACACAGCAAGCAGGAGATACTGGTGACCTTCTACCGCGGCGCAGTGGAGAGCATCCTCACCTACGGCATCTGCAACTGGTTCTCCAGCTGCACAACCGCGGAGAGAAATGTGCTACAGAGAGTCGTGAGAACAGCCCAGAAGATCACCGGCGCCCCCATCCCCTCTCTGGAAGAGCTGTACAACACACGCTGTCTCAGGAAGGCCTCCAAGATCTCCAGGGACCCAACCCACCCTGGGTACGAACACTTTACCCGGCTGCCCTCGAAAAGGCGGTTCAGGACCATGGCCGCAAGGACAAACAGACTGAAGAACAGCTTCTACCACAGGGCCGTCCAGGCCCTGAACACAGCAAAGACCTAGGTTCTGGGCCCTGGACAGTCTGGACGGATTGATGGCAGCTGCTGGACTGAAAAAATCAGGTGTAGTGCTGAGGCACAAATATGTACATTTCAAGCCTGCAAACTGCGACACTTTAAATAAATGTGCAATAACACTATGTGCAATATGACAACCCTAGTCGTCTATCTGTACAGTATAGTATAGTGGATAGTGTACATAGCCTTTATTTATGTAAACCAGCTCCTTCCCTTCTTGTGTGTTTTATTTTTTATTTTTTTATTTTTTCCTAACACCAGGGGAGCCACCCCTCCTAAATTTCGTTGTTTGGTACCTGTACTGTAGCAATGACAATAAAGACCATTCATTCATTCATTCATATTAGTGGATTAACCGCTGTGGTGATTTAACTGATGATAAAAAGACATCAAGTAGAGTACAAACAGAGCAAAACAAGAAAACAACACCAGAATACAACCAATATACAATTATAACCAACAACCAATATAGTAGTTTGCTTCTTCAACCCAGTTAAAGACAATCTTACGTACCCTTCCTGCAACATATTTTCAACATACATGAAAATCTTGTTACAATGACATAAGTTAACTATAATAATTCTAATGTTAGCTAAACAGTAAGTAAAAGCTGTATCTGTGTAGCTAACGATAGCTAGCTAGCTAAATAGCTAGCGAACTTAGCTAAGTGGTAACAGCTGAACTGCAAAAACGTCTTCGCTTCATAACTCAACAAATAACGTTACACTGATGAACAAAACATTAATTCATTTACTAAACATATCCATTAGGTAATGAATTCTAAACGTAATAACATAATTAGTTAAAACCACATTTAACATTACCTGAACAGGCTCCACACGGCACAGCACCAGAGAGGCTCAGCAGGCAAACTCAAATCTCTCACGTGAAATAGGGTGCAACCATTCGGGACGGAGGGGTGGAACACTGAGTTTATTTGTCAAACTTGAGAATTTGGGGATTTTACACTGAATTCTAATAAAAAAATAAAAATAAAGATCCAATAATAATAATAATACAACAAATGATATCAGTTGGTCTGTGTAACTGGGGTGGCAAGTAGGGTGGCAGGACTTTTTTCAAGGGTGGCAGCTGCCACCCTTTGCCACCGTGGTAGCTTCGCCACTGGCTGTGTGTATTTATAAATGTAACTGTTCACACCAGTGTGTGAATATTCTATGTGCTGTGCTTGTTGTCCAGTGTATTGTCTGGGTGGGTGTTGAAATCATCTCAGTGTTTGGCAATGTATTTGTTAATTGTTTAGAGATTTTGTTGTTGGTTCCCAGTGAGATATGGGGAGAAACTAATGATGGGCATGTAAAGGGTGGCGTTGGGGAATGTGTTCTGGGCCTCCCTGTACATTGGTGTTATTTGTTTCAGGGAGGTCCTATAGAGGTCATGATTCATGTTATTTATTCCGACAGAAAGTATGACTCTCTGTGTGTGTGTGTTGGTGGGGGATTTTTCAAGGACTTTACGGAAGTGATAAAAGTTGGCTCCAGGGAAACTGTCAATCTGTATGTCTGCGTGAGTGTGTGGGGGGATGCGTGCTACATTGGAGTCTCCTAGGATGAGTATTGGTTTCGTGGCTGTAAATGTCCAATCCAGCACCTTCTTTTGCGGACGGGCCTTATATATGGTCGGGTGATATTGTTGTTGCTGGGGCTGTGCTTGGGCTATGGTGTGGGGACTGGATGTAGAGACGTCTGGCGGATGGGAGGAGCTAGAACCAGGCAGGCTGGAGCTAGGGTTAGGGCTGGAGCTAGGGTTAGGTCTGGAGCTAGGGTTAGGGCTGGAGCTAGGGTTAGGTCTGGAGCTAGGGTTAGGTCTGGAGCTAGGGTTAAGGCTGGAGCTAGGGTTAGGGCTGGAGCTAGGGTTAGGGCTGGAGCTAGGGTTAGGTCTGGAGCTAGGGTTAAGGCTGGAGCTAGGGTTAGGACTGGAGCTAGGGTTAGGTCTGGAGCTAGGGTTAAGTCTGGAGCTAGGGTTAAGGCTGGAGCTAGGGTTAGGTCTGGAGCTAGGGTTAAGGCTGGAGCTAGGGTTAGGGCTGGAGCTAGGGTTAGGTCTGGAGCTAGGGTTAGGTCTGGAGCTAGGGTTAAGTCTGGAGCTAGGGTTAGGGCTGGAGCTAGGGTTAGGGCTGGAGCTAGGGTTAGGACTGGAGCTAGGGTTAGGGCTTGAGCTAGGGTTAAGGCTGGAGCTAGGGTTAGGTCTGGAGCTAGGGTTAGGTCTGGAGCTAGGGTTAGTTCTGGAGCTAGGGTTAGCGAATGGCTCGGTTAATGAATCGTTTTTTGCAAATTAACTCTTCATTTTGTCTCGTCTTTTTGATCAACAACATTGCATGTATTATTTAGTCACGTTAGTGGCACATGATCTCCATTAAAGTCACGTCTCATCTCGTCTTTGTCAGGGAAAAACCTTAGTTGACAACGATATTTAGTCACAGTTTTAGTTGACGAAATTAACACTACTCCCAATCCTGCAGAGGAATCCAGCCTTTCTGTTTAGAATCCAGCCTTTCTGTTTGGAACCAAGCCTTTCTGTTTGGAATAAAGCCTTTCTGTTTGGAATCCAAACAGAGTGTGTGCGTGTCTATCTGAACTCCATGTCCAAGCAGACTCATCTGTATCCAACTGCATCTGAGGAGGATATATATACACCCCCTAGCCCTCCCCACAGCACCCCCCAGCACCCCCCAGCCGGCCCAGCCATACCAGCTGGCTGGAGGTAGGTTGGGGCTGGGGGAGGGGGGGTGTTGCAGGGGGCCACCTGCACAAAGACAGCCTTTATACCACCCTTTACCCTTTTGTTTGTGGCAGACCTTTTCCTGTGTTTACACCTTACAACATGCCTACTGATCACTCACCCACACCCTCTGCTGGCCGACTGGCCCCACCACCTCTACACCTACACGGTGGTCGCACTGCCCGATCACGTCTCTTCACTATACTGGCTCCCCGCTGGTGGAATGAGCTTCCCACGGCTGTCAGAACTGCAGAGTCACAATCTTCCACCGGAGACTGAAGACCTCCATCTCTTCAGGTTACACCTTAACTGCTCCTTCTGAGACATCTACTACCCCCCAGCACTGCGTGTCCTGAGACCCGCTTTTCCCCTTTACTGTGTCCCCTAAGACTTCTACTGTCCCCCTTGTAGTGTTTCTCTGTTCTCCAGTGTCTATATATATATATATATTTTAAATGTTTTCCTTCTATCACAGAGACTGCCAATGGCCCCGGGCCTGAGCTAGATTACTCTTCCTGCTACGACTGGTGGATTGATGATTCACTTGCGACAGACCCCACACATGAAGAAACAAAATCTTGGATTGAACAGCCTTGAGCGGGGTACACACATACGGATTTTCTGCGATTTCAGCGATTTCAGCGATTTTCGGATGTCTGAAAACAACAGAAAACGCCCGGTTATCAGATGGATCTTAAAATTTTCCTATAACAAAATCCTGGGGTGTGAGGTGTGTTAAGAGTCAATTCTCTTCAATTGTCAATCAACTCTCAACCTGCTCGGAAAATGGGCGTGGGGAACGACAGATTCCAGACTCTCTAGTCTAGAGTCTCGTTCCCCAAGCCAGAAATCTCGCGTGAACCCATCCTTTTAATATTGCCTTTAAATTACCAAATA
Organism: Nansenia antarctica; assembly: GCF_963989245.1. Taxonomy (NCBI): domain Eukaryota; kingdom Metazoa; phylum Chordata; class Actinopteri; order Argentiniformes; family Microstomatidae; genus Nansenia; species Nansenia antarctica. The sequence continues at coordinate 33,277,115 of NC_137681.1, read as the reverse complement.
ATTAAATTAAGATTATATAATGATTAAAGCACTTTGAGCCGCAACGTTTGCAGGAAAAGCGCTATACAAATAAAGTTATTATTATTAAGACGAAGTCAGCTCGCTTCTTGATTGGCGAGCAGGGTTGCCAGATGGGAATGACATTTTCCACCCTAACCACAGTCTAAAACCGCTAATTCCACCAAACAATCTGGCAACCCTATGATTTCTGGTCGGAAGTATTGAACACATTTCACATTTGCGATTGCCGGCCACGCCCATTTTCCGAGCAGGTTGCCGGGAGAGATTGACTCTTAACACACCTCACACCCCAGGATTCTGTTATAGGAAAATGTTAAGATCCATCTGATAACCGGGCGTTTTCTGTTGTTTTCAGACATCCGAAAATCGCTGAAATCGCAGAAAATCCGTATGTGTGTACCCCGCTTAAGATCCATCTGATAACCGGGCGTTTTCTGTCGTTTTCAGACATCCGAAAATCGTGCCAAAACCGGCCAAAAACTCCTTATGTGTGTACCCCGCATTAGTCAAATGTATTGATTGTAAGTTGCTTTGGAATAAGGCGTCTGCTAAATGCCAAAAATGTAAAAATGTAAATGTAACCCGTTACCCTACACCAGTGATTATACTGACTATCACATCCCACTTCTATTCTGTATGCTTTAAACTTTAGTTAGTAATAAAATATTGATTATTTCTGCACCCCTGACTTGTCTCCCTTTTTGTCACTCCCTTTGAGCCGGGTTTGTGTCAGATGTGTCAGAGGTTCGGGTCAGATGTGTCAGAGGTTCGGGTCAGATGTGTCAGAGGTTCGGGTCAGATGTGTCAGAGGTTCGGGTCAGATGTGTCAGAGGTTCGGGTCAGATGTGTCAGAGGTTCGGGTCAGATGTGTCAGAGGTTCGGGTCAGATGTGTCAGAGGTTTGGGTCAGATGTGTCAGAGGTTTGTGTCAGATGTGTCAGAGGTTCGGGTCAGATGTGTCAGAGGTTCGGGTCAGATGTGTCAGAGGTTCGGGTCAGATGTGTCAGAGGTTCGGGTCAGATGTGTCAGAGGTTCGGGTCAGATGTGTCAGAGGTTCGGGTCAGATGTGTCAGAGGTTCGGGTCAGATGTGTCAGAGGTTCGGGTCAGATGTGTCAGAGGTTCGGGTCAGATGTGTCAGAGGTTTGGGTCAGATGTGTCAGAGGTTCGGGTCAGATGTGTCAGAGGTTCGGGTCAGATGTGTCAGAGGTTCGGGTCAGATGTGTCAGAGGTTCGGGTCAGATGTGTCAGAGGTTCGGGTCAGATGTGTCAGAGGTTTGGGTCAGATGTGTCAGAGGTTCGGGTCAGATGTGTCAGAGGTTCGGGTCAGATGTGTCAGAGGTTCGGGTCAGATGTGTCAGAGGTTCGGGTCAGATGTGTCAGAGGTTTGGGTCAGATGTGTCAGAGGTTCGGGTCAGATGTGTCAGAGGTTCGGGTCAGATGTGTCAGAGGTTCGGGTCAGATGTGTCAGAGGTTCGGGTCAGATGTGTCAGAGGTTCGGGTCAGATGTGTCAGAGGTTTGGGTCAGATGTGTCAGAGGTTCGGGTCAGATGTGTCAGAGGTTTGGGTCAGATGTGTCAGAGGTTCGGGTCAGATGTGTCAGAGGTTCGGGTCAGATGTGTCAGAGGTTTGTGTCAGATGTGTCAGAGGTTTGGGTCAGATGTGTCAGAGGTTTGGGTCAGATGTGTCAGAGGTTTGTGTCAGATGTGTCAGAGGTTCGGGTCAGATGTGTCAGAGGTTCGGGTCAGATGTGTCAGAGGTTCGGGTCAGATGTGTCAGAGGTTCGGGTCAGATGTGTCAGAGGTTCGGGTCAGATGTGTCAGAGGTTCGGGTCAGATGTGTCAGAGGTTTGTGTCAGATGTGTCAGAGGTTCGGGTCAGATGTGTCAGAGGTTCGGGTCAGATGTGTCAGAGGTTCGGGTCAGATGTGTCAGAGGTTCGGGTCAGATGTGTCAGAGGTTCGGGTCAGATGTGTCAGAGGTTCGGGTCAGATGTGTCAGAGGTTCGGGTCAGATGTGTCAGAGGTTCGGGTCAGATGTGTCAGAGGTTCGGGTCAGATGTGTCAGAGGTTCGGGTCAGATGTGTCAGAGGTTTGTGTCAGATGTGTCAGAGGTTCGGGTCAGATGTGTCAGAGGTTCGGGTCAGATGTGTCAGAGGTTCGGGTCAGATGTGTCAGAGGTTCGGGTCAGATGTGTCAGAGGTTCGGGTCAGATGTGTCAGAGGTTCGGGTCAGATGTGTCAGAGGTTTGGGTCAGATGTGTCAGAGGTTCGGGTCAGATGTGTCAGAGGTTCGGGTCAGATGTGTCAGAGGTTCGGGTCAGATGTGTCAGAGGTTCGGGTCAGATGTGTCAGAGGTTTGGGTCAGATGTGTCAGAGGTTCGGGTCAGATGTGTCAGAGGTTCGGGTCAGATGTGTCAGAGGTTCGGGTCAGATGTGTCAGAGGTTTGTGTCAGATGTGTCAGAGGTTTGGGTCAGATGTGTCA
>NC_137681.1:33222115-33259615 GCF_963989245.1 Nansenia antarctica | reverse complement strand
TGATACAGATACGCCATCCTGACTGTACATATTCAGTGATACTGATACAGATACGCCATCCTGACTGTACATATTCAGTGATACTGATACAGATACGCCATCCTGACTGTACATATTCAGTGATACTGATACAGATACGCCATCCTGACTGTACATATTCAGTGATACTGATACAGATACGCCATCCTGACTGTACATATTCAGTGATACTGATACAGATACGCCATCCTGACTGTACATATTCAGTGATACTGATACAGATACGCCATCCTGACTGTACATATTCAGTGATCCAAACTTTTGGATGATATTGATCTGCAGTTGTTGTTACCTGCAGGAGCCATGTGGTTAGGTTCTCTACTTAATGTTTAAGTGCAAATAAAAACTTTGATACATTAAACAATGAATTCACTGTGTCATTATTCTGATCGTTTGGGAGGAGGGGGGGGGGGAGGGAGGGGAGAGAGGCAGAGAGAGAGAGAGGGAGAGAGAGAGAGGGTTCACTGTGTCATATCTGATCGTCTGACTGTTTATATAAACAGATAATAGAACATGAATAATAACAACCCCCTACACACACACACACACACACAACACACACACACACACACACACACACACACACACACACACACACACACACACACACACACAAATGTATATTTATATATGTATATTCATACAATGATATCAGTTTCTCTACTAAAAGTGCTCCTAGCACTACGACTGCCAATGGCCCCTGGCCCGAGCATAGATGACTTTTCCCTGCTACGACTGTTGGATAGATGAATTCACTTACTTAGTCAAATGGATTTGTTGTAAGCCGCTTTGGATAAAGGCGTCTGCTAATGCCTAAAATGTAAATAAGTCAGTATGTCTCACCGTTGCTACAATGTCTTAATACTCAGTCCTCTGACCTAACCTCTAGTAGTTCTTTCATTACTAGTACCACTCTGTGACTGTGCTTGTAGGGCATTAGCAGGCCCATAGAAATAGAAGAGAGTAGAGCTGACATGCCCATTTAAAATCAACACCATGGTGGGTGTACTGGCAGGCTTCCTTTGGTGTCCTATTTGTATGTTTTAGTTTACAGCTTTATTAAGGCAAGGCAAGTTCATACAACAGGGGCAATTCAAAGTGTTTTACATAAGTGTTTTACATGCATTATTAAAATACAGCAAGAGGAGAAGAGTAAACAGATATATATATATAATTTTTTAGAATATATAGATAAACATTAGAACATTTAATAAGATAATTAATATATAATAGGAATGAATTAAAAAGACATGGATGGAAGTGTTAGTGTTTAATCATAGCTGTTGCAAAAACATGAAGGTTTTAGTTTAGATTTAAATATTTGTAGGTTTGGGCCTGTTTGATTTTGATTAACAACTCACCTGACAGTGGAGTTTAATGAGTCTTAATTACCATGGTGTCGCCTCAGAATGTTCAGTCTCTCTGTGTTCTATGCTGCAATAACAATGACCTACTATGGCGTTTCGAAAAATTCCATGTAGGCCATCTTGTTGTGTACCTTGCGTTCTACTCATTCTACTTCTATGCTCATCTGCCTTATCAGGCGTTTGCCTCGCCTCAGAGCTCTGGCCAAAGTCAATATTATCAGTAAACATTAACCCAGATCACCCGCCTCTCCTGCTACATTACAAACACAACACCTTCACAGCCAGAGCAACTAGTCTCACTACCTGGTCTGGCTCAAGGAACAAGGCTGAATCCAGGCAAAGTGGATTGAAGTGAGAGAGAGAGAGAGAGAGAGAGAGAGAGAGAGAGAGAGAGAGAGAGAGAGAGAGAGAGAGAGAGAGAGAGAGAGAGAGAGAGAGCAGAGAGAGAGAGAGACAGAGAGACAGAGAGACAGAGAGAGAGAGAGTGGCACAGTACCTGCCAGGGAGGTGTGAGCTCTTCTGGGCTTCAGACTCTGACATGGAGGCCAGGTGCTGGAGCCAGCAGTGAGAGTATAGAGCTAAGGCCTACTTAGGTTCACTTCCCTAGTCTCAGACACCGTAACACACACACACAGACGCGCCTCCGGGGAACATACAGCAGGATGGTGGTCATCGAGAGGTGAGTGACCGAATGGGAGCTTTCAACAGAAAAAAACATTAAGATGAATTAGGTTCCAAATGCTTTTTCATCCTGAATGTGCATAGCCTACTGATAACACGTCGACGGCTATGACCAAACAATAGAAAGTGGCAGCAAACTGTTTTAACTTTGTTTTCTCTGGATATCTCATCCAATAACTGCAGCACTCTGCTGTATTTCTGTCTTAATCATTTGCTTATGTTAATGTTGCTTGACAGAACCAATGAAGATGAACAGGCTCAAGCCCAAATAGGAGCATGAAACAAATGTCAGTGTTTATATGATGATGATGATGATGATGATGATGATGATGATGATGATGTTGAGTCTCAGAAGAAGAGTTATTTATTGACGGTTACATTAGTGAATCATCACAAAATTGATCTTATGTATCCAGGAATGTCAGCAATTCCAGGAATGTCCATTCCATCCACCTCCTACTCAATCTGAGCCTTAGCCCCTGACCCTCTGACCCTCTGACCCCTGACCCCTGTCCCTATCCCACTCACCCCCCCTCCACAGTGCCCCGGAGCCCCCGGCCCTGCCGGTTTCAGCTGAGGAGTGGGTGGAGTGGGCCGTGCAGCGTCTGCAGCTGGAACCCTGGGCGCTAGGGGGCGCTATAGTCATAGGAGTGTTCCTGCTGGGCTTCCTGTCGCTGGTGGTGTTTCGCTCTGCTGTACGGCTGCTGCTGCGGCCCCCGGCAGGAGGGAAGAGGAGGATAAGGAACGCAGTGATTTAGAGGACTAGTGGTTCCATGACTTCTGTGCTGTGAGTCTGTGACAGCATTAACACTGCACATGCTACTGTGCCGTTAGTCCTCCATCTTCATTATTCGATGAGGCAAGAGGAACCCCATTTATTGTCAGAGACACCTGCTCCCCCCCCTATACTGTTTCTCCCCCCTATACTGTTTCTCCCCCCTATACTGTTCTCTCCCCCCCCCTATACTGTTTCTCTCCCCCCTATACTGTTTCTCCCCCCCTATACTGTTTCTCCCCCCCCTATACTGTTTCTCTCCCCCCTATACTGTTTCTCTCCCCCCTATACTGTTTCTCCCCCCCTATACTGTTTCTCTCCCCCCTATACTGTTTCTCTCCCCCCTATACTGTTTCTCTCCCCCCTATACTGTTTTCTCTCCCCCCTATACTGTTTCTCTCTCCCCCCTATACTGTTTCTCCCCCCTATACTGTTTCTCTCCCCCCCTATACTGTTTCTCTCCCCCCTATACTGTTTCTCTCCCCCCTATACTGTTTCTCCATCCTGTTTTCTCTCCCCCTTAACTGTTCTCTCCCCCCCCTATACTGTTTCTCTCTCCCCCTATACTGTTCTCCCCCCCTATACTGTTTTCTCTCCCCCTATACTGTTTTCTCCCCCCCTATACTGTTTCTCTCCCCCCTATACTGTTTTTTCTCCCCTATACTGTTTCTCCCCCCCTATACTGTTTCCTCTCCCCCCCTATACTGTTTCTCCCCCCCTATACTGTTTCTCTCCCCCCCTATACTGTTTCTCTCTCCCCCTATACTGTTCTCTCCCCCCCTATACTGTTTCTCTCCCCCTATACTGTTTCTTCCCCCCCTATACTGTTTCTCCCCCCCTATACTGTTTCTCCCCCCCCTATACTGTTTCTCTCCCCCCCTATACTGTTTCTCTCCCCCTATACTGTTTCTCTCTCCCCCTATACTGTTTCTCCCCCCCCTATACTGTTTCTCCCCTATACTGTTTCTCTCCCCCCTATACTGTTTCTCTCCCCCGTTCTCCCCCCCTATACTGTTTCTCTCCCCCTATACTGTTTCTCCCCCCCTATACTGTTTCTCTCCCCCCCTATACTGTTTCTCCCCCCCTATACTGTTTCTCCCCCCCTATACTGTTTCTCTCCCCCCCTATACTGTTTTCTCCCCCCCTATACTGTTTACTCTCCAGCACTACTCTTCCCTATAACTGTTTCTCCCCCCCCTATACTGTTTCTCTCCCCCCCTATACTGTTTCTCCCCCCCTATACTGTTCTACTCCACGCCCCCGATACTGTTTTCTCCCCCCCCTCTCCCCCCCTATACTGTTTCTCTCCCCCCCCTATACTGTTTCTCCCCCCCCTATACTGTTTCTCTCCCCCCCTATACTGTTTCTCTCCCCCCTATACTGTTTCTCTCCCCCCCTATACTGTTTCTCTCCCCCTATACTGTTTCTCTCCCCCCTATACTGTTTCTCTCCCCCCCCTATACTGTTTCTCTCCCCCCTATACTGTTTCTCTCCCCCCCTATACTGTTTCTCTCCCCCCCTATACTGTTTCTCTCCCCCCCTATACTGTTTCTCTCCCCCCTATACTGTTTCTCTCCCCCCTATACTGTTTCTCTCCCCCCCCTATACTGTTTCTCTCCCCCCCCTATACTGTTTCTCTCCCCCCCTATACTGTTTCTCTCCCCCCCTATACTGTTTCTCCCCCCCCTATACTGTTTCTCTCCCCCCTATACTGTTTCTCTCCCCCCCTATACTGTTTCTCTCCCCCCCTATACTGTTTCTCTCCCCCCTATACTGTTTCTCTCCCCCCCCTATACTGTTTCTCTCCCCCCCTATACTGTTTCTCTCCCCCCTATACTGTTTCTCTCCCCCCTATACTGTTTCTCTCCCCCCTATACTGTTTCTCCCCCCCTATACTGTTTCTCCCCCCCCTATACTGTTTCTCTCCCCCCTATACTGTTTCTCTCCCCCCTATACTGTTTCTCTCCCCCCTATACTGTTTCTCTCCCCCCCTATACTGTTTCTCTCCCCCCCTATACTGTTTCTCTCCCCCCTATACTGTTTCTCTCCCCCCTATACTGTTTCTCTCCCCCCTATACTGTTTCTCTCCCCCCTATACTGTTTCTCTCCCCCTATACTGTTTCTCTCCCCCCTATACTGTTTCTCTCCCCCCTATACTGTTTCTCCCCCCCTATACTGTTTCTCTCCCCCCTATACTGTTTCTCCCCCCCCTATACTGTTTCTCTCCCCCTATACTGTTTCTCTCCCCCCTATACTGTTTCTCCCCCCCCTATACTGTTTCTCTCCCCCCCTATACTGTTTCTCCCCCCCCTATACTGTTTCTCTCCCCCCTATACTGTTTCTCTCCCCCCTATACTGTTTCTCTCCCCCCTATACTGTTTCTCTCCCCCCTATACTGTTTCTCCCCCCCCTATACTGTTTCTCTCCCCCCTATACTGTTTCTCTCCCCCCCTATACTGTTTCTCTCCCCCCTATACTGTTTCTCTCCCCCCTATACTGTTTCTCTCCCCCCCTATACTGTTTCTCTCCCCCCTATACTGTTTCTCTCCCCCCTATACTGTTTTCCCCCCCCTATACTGTTTCTCCCCCCCCTATACTGTTTCTCTCCCCCCTATACTGTTTCTCCCCCCCCTATACTGTTTCTCTCCCCCCTATACTGTTTCTCTCTCCCCCCTATACTGTTTCTCTCCCCCCTATACTGTTTCTCCCCCCCCCTATACTGTTTCTCCTAAGATTTCTACTACCCCCATGTACTGTTTCTCCAGTGTTTCTTCTATCACAACGACTGCCAATGGCCCCGGGCCTGAGCTAGATTACTCTTCCTGCTATGACTGGTGGATTAATGATTCACTTACATCGATTGTAAGTGGCTTTGGAATAAGGCGTCTGCTAAATGTAAAATGTAAATGTAAATGTTGTCATGTGGCTTCCTGACCCACCACCCTACTCAATAACCTGCCTTGTCTGTCTGTATCTATCATTACCTCACACTGTATAGACACGTGAGTGTTCAAGCAACAATAGCTTTGCGATGTTCCCTCTCAAACGGTTTCAATTTGCTGTTTGATTACATTTTGGAATGTATGGAAATTCACTGAAAATTAAAGCAATCATAACAATGAAAATCCTGTATGTGTTTATTGAAACTTGCCACAGACATTTGGCTCAAAATACAACTTACCTCTCAATGTGTCTGTGTTCTTGGTTTAAGGATGATGATTATGATTGAACTTGTCTTCGAGTCTCCAGACTACGTTTCCCATCGGCATAGCGACGCATCCGCACGTTTCTCCGTCGCTGCTGTAAAGTGACGCCATTGTTATGCGACAGTATCACAGAAACGTCATTGAAGCGACCCGTGTGCGTAGCAATGGCGAGCGGTAAAAAGAGTGCTCTTCTCTCTTCTCTAGCGGACTATGGAGACGACTCCGAGCCTGATTCCGACCCAGAAATGGAAGACACGGGTAGATAACTCACTTATGTTATTGTTGTTGTCTATAATTAACGTTTTACTCTCCATTAGATGTTGTTTTACACCCGAGGGCTTCGCCGCAGCTCGTGTTGTGTAGCTGCTAGCCTGGCTGGAGGTTCTGAGGATCTTTATCATCATTCTCATTCATTTTGATCCATTTTCATGTCCTTTGTATTACAGACAGAAAGTAACCAAGTCAAACACCTTTCAATAATGCCTCATACTGTATGTGTTCTCCCCCTCCTCGCCCCCTCCTCCTGCTATTGTGTGTTTGAACCTGATGTTGGTGTTAATAGCCCACAGGGGGCCTGCAGGTCTCTCAGGTCTCTCAGGCAGCTAGGACGGTCACCGTCACTGAGCAGCCTAGTCCACGGTAGGGATGTGTACATGTGCACACATGCTCTGAATGTCCAATCCCACGGTACATTCACTTACTACTACAAACACTTAGCCTACTACAAACAGCTAGGTGGGGAGAGGAGGGACGTCAACATGACAGCCCGCCTGTTGGTGGCTGAAGACATTCTGCTGTTATTAGGTTAGATTAGATTAGGTTAGATTAGGTTAGATTAGGTTAGATTAGGTTAGATTAGGTTAGATTAGCATCTAACCAGAAGTGCAAATAGTGATATAAGGCCATGATATAAATAGAACAAGAATGGTAGTGATGGGTGATTTTTTTATGTAATATACAGTATGTGCAGAGGTAGTATTGTAAACATCAGTATAGTTTAGAAGTATATACAGTTATGAGGTATATACACTTATGGGCTTACATTTACATTTACATTTACATTTTTGGCATTTAGCAGACGCCTTATTCCAAAGCGACTTACAATCAATACATTTGAATACTAAGCATGTGAATCAGCAGTCCACCATTCGTTGCAGGAAGAGTACTCTAGCTCGGGCCCGGGGCCACTGATAGAAGGAAAAACCTTCTCCCTATTATCGCCTTCTCCTAAAACTTTTATTTTATTTTTATATATTACTGGAGAAACTGAGAAACAGTCAAAGGGGGGCAATAGAAGTTCTTAGGGACACAGTAGAGGGGAAAGCGGGTGTCTTTAGGAGACGTAGTGGTGAGGGTCAGAAGATGTCTCAGGAGGAGCAGTTAAGATGTAACCTGAAGAGATGGGTCTTCAGTCTACGACGGAAGATGGGTAGTGACTCTGCCGTTCTGACAGCCTTGGGGAGCTCATTCCACCAGCGGGGAGCCAGTGTTGTGAAGAGACGTGATCGGGCAGCCCGACTGCTGTGCAGAGGTGGTGGGGCCAGTCGGCCAGCCGAGGTGGAGGAGCGGAGTGAGCGGGCAGGGGTTTGGGGGGTTACCATTTCCTTCAGGTAGGCAGGGGCTGTCCCTTTAGCTGCCTGGTATGCAAGCACCAGGGTCTTGAATCTGTTATATACATGCCCATGGGGGTTCAATACAGGGCTATATACAGTTATGAGCTATGTACAGTTATGAGCTGTGTACAGTTTAGGGCTGCCACAAACGATTATTTTCATAGTCGACTAGTCACCGATTATTTTAACGATTAGTCGACTAATCGGATCATAAATTACAGCTTATCGCACAATTACTCAATCGCTCTTATTTAGCTATCATCTTCTAAATCAGCTTCTAAATTTAGCTTGAAGTTGTTAGTTGTTGTTGTAGGCATGTGCTAACTAAAAATAAAGACAATTAAAATGATTGTTCACTCAAAAATAGATATTTTAATGAACTTTGCAGATTTATTTCTGGCATCACTTGCATGTAATGTAATGTAAAGAGTAGTAGAGGGTGCAAACTGCTGAGTAAAATGAGGTAGGCTAGGCACTAGGCAACCAAAAGAATACAAAAACAAAAATAAATACTTGTACAGAGTACAAAAGTTTTGCTTTGCTTCACTCATCTCATAGTAGAACGCGCCTTCTTAGCACTGTAACGTTAAGACAACATTTTTAGCTATTTGATAAGTATCGCTTTGATGACAACGTAAAATAATGTAAGAAGGCTTTTAACGTAATGATATCATTAGCCAATAACAAGCTAACTAGCTTACCGAGACGAGCCATCGTCTTCCTCGTCATCTGCCACAACGTGCTTCCTTTTTAGATGCTCGCGCATCATAGACGTGCTGCCATGATAAGCGAGTTCAGCTTTGCAAATTTTACATTTTACATTCTTTTTTTCAACGTTGTGGTTGAAATGCTCCCACACTTTAGAGGTACGAGGACAGGAAGACATTTCTCTGTTTGTTTTTCCGGGGAAGTCACGTGTGCCCCGGATGACCGACACTGCGCATGTACATCAAAGACACTGGGAGACGCTAGCCAGTGGCAGCTTCAGGGAAGAAAAACGAATGCTTATCGAATGAAATGAATGGTCTTTATTGTCATTGATATAGTACAGGTACCAAACAACGACATTTGGGAGGGGGGGCTCCCCTGGTGCTAGGCAAAAAAAAAAAAAAAAAACGCTTATTTCAGCTCCAAAAAAACATGCGACTACGGCGATTACCAAATATGTCGGCGACGATTTTGGTAGTCGACATCGTCGTGACTAGTCGACTAATCGTGGCAGCCTTAGTACAGTTATGAGCTATGTACAGTTATGGGCTGTGTACAGTTATGAGCTGTGTACAGTTATGAGTAGGGATGCACCGAAATGAAAATTCTTGGCCGAAGCCGAATTTAAGGAAACACTTGGCCGAATACCGAATACCGAATGTGTATCGGCAGTTTTTAATTTTATCATTGCATAAACTAAATACATTTTGCTTTTTATTCATGCTTCTCAAAGAAAGAAATTGAGATTGAAAAAAAAGAACTTTTATATATAACTTATTATAACTAATTATCGTGGGATTTAATCTCTACTGCTTTCCAGGGTTCAAGTTAATGATATTCATGATTTGTCTCTACATAGGCTTCAGAAAGTATTTAGACCCCTTCACTTTTTTCACATTTTTGAATAGATTTGCCATCAATCCACACACAGTACCCCATAATCTAAGTAAAAACGTTTTTTAATGTTTGCAAATGTATTAAAATGTAAATACAGAAATACCTCATGTACATAAGTATTCAGACCCTTTGTCACTCTTAAAATTAGGTCAAATGCTAAATGTCTTCAAGTCATTCAACAAGTTGAATTGAGTCCACCTGAGTGTAAGGATAATAGTTCATGTTATTTCAGAATGAATATCTTTTGTTTTTATAGTCTCTGGTTTGCATAGAAACCACCGCATGATACAGCTGCATGTCATAAACTCGTGTAGAACAGCTGGGAGTCTGAATATGTTTTCAACAAGGCAACAACTCTGCTTCTCACTCCAATTTTAAATTGAGCTACGACTGCTAAGCTAACTAGCTAGATGAGTGTTAGGTTGCGTTCGTAAAGTCGCCCTGAGAGCGCTGGAGCGCACACTGGGCCCGACGTCATAGAGAAACCGAGTCATTTGATTGGACGAGAGGCATTCCACGAGTGCTGATCGGATTTCCTGAGTGAATTTACGAACGCAGCCAGTTTTGAAAGCGCGTCGCCTCGCGCCGCGCGCCTGTTGAGAGTTATATTTAATTGTATTGCGTCATCAAAACACGGCCACTATTCGGTGGTAAACATTCGGTGTTTTCACACATTCGGCCGAATACCGAATGTGCTTTATTTTGCGATATTCGGCCGAATACATTCGGTGGCCGAATGTTCGGTGCATCCCTAGTTATGAGCTGTGTACAGTTATGAGCTATGTACAGTTATGGGCTGTGTACAGTTATGAGCTATGTACAGTTATGAGTTGTGTACAGTTATGAGCTATGTACAGTTATGAGCTGTGTACAGTTATGAGCTGTGTACAGTTATGAGTTGTGTACAGTTATGAGCTATGTACAGTTATGAGCTATGTACAGTTATGAGCTGTGTACAGTTATGAGCTGTGTACAGTTATGAGCTGTGTACAGTGATGAGCTGTGTACAGTTATGAGCTATGTACAGTTATGAGCTGTGTACAGTTATGAGCTGTGTACAGTGATGAGCTGTGTACAGTGATGAGCTGTGTACAGTGATGAGCTGTGTACAGTTATGAGCTGTGTACAGTGAGGTCGTTTATGTACAGTATCTAATGTGCAGAAGTATAAAGGAGCTATGTCAGGGGACATGTGCAATTTGAAATATCCAGTAGTTCAAAGGTGGTTAATGTAAACAACAGTAGCGCAAAGGTTATAGATCACATTAACCAGGGCTGGTTAGTGGATTATTGTAATGATAGCTATGTTCTATCAATGTCAAATTGTTATCCTGATCCTACGGCTTAGTTTAATGAAGGAAGAGGAGAATACGTGTTACCACGGTGACTCCCTCAGTGTTTAGATAGGTGGGGGGAAACGTTAGGCCATTCAGCTCTGGGAGTGTCTGCAGTGCGTGGGTGTTTTCATTTGTTATATTATATTAAGTAAGTAAGTAAAGTTTATTTATATAGCACCTATCACAGACCAGCGGTCACAAAGTGCTTTACATAGGCTGTAAAAACATAATTAAAGAGCAAAAGTAATAGCAGATTAAAAGAAATAGGTAAACAAGTGAAAATAAAAACAAGAAGCAAAGAATAACAAGACACAAACACAGGCTTTTGGGGTTAGCCTGTCTGTACAGGACAGTCTTGAGCAGTTTTTTGAAATGCTTCGACCGAGACCGCTGATCTAAGTTCCAATAATAATAATAATAATAATACATTAGACATATATAGTGCCTTTCAAAGACGCTTTACAAGCTGAAAAGATCGAGTTGTAATAATAAAAAGAAACAAAAGGTAAATAGAAGAAAGTATAGGGGCCTAATGAAGGTAGTGCTGGGGACACATGGGAAGGGGAGGGGGAGAGGGTTAACTGGTGATGGCGAGCTTGAAGAGGTGGATTTTGAGGGCTTGTTTAAATGTTGGCAGGGTGTTGGCCTGTCTGATGTGGTTGGGGAGGGCGTTCCAGAGGGACGGGGCTGCGGCTGAAAAGGCCCCATCACCCCAGGTCCAGACTCAGAGCTTGGTCCTGGTGCTCTTGAGGGTGGTTTGGTCGTCAGACCTGAGGCAACGGGAGGGGGTGTGGAGGGGGACGAGGTCGGCAAGGTAGGAGGGGGCCAGATTGTTGATGACTTTGTAAGTGGTGAGTAGGATTTTGAATTGGATCCATGGTTTGGAATGCTCCATCACCTTTGGTTTTTAATCTGTCTGCCTGCACATGGGAAACCAGCTGGGTAAGGCGACTATGTGTATTGTGTACTGTACCTGCAACTGTTGATCCCTGCTGTAACCTGGTGTTCCAGAGGCCCATGGGGGTCTGGTGTCTGCAGCCTACGGGGAGGATGACGTCAGCAGGGTGGAGGACTCGTACCAGAAGGGCTCTGGAGACGAGGACAGTGGAGAGAGCTCCCGCAACTCGGTCAGTTGTTCTTCACTCAGTGTCCTGCTGTCCCAGTTCTATATACATCTCACACCTAACCATTACCCCTGCCCTCATTGGGAGAGGGAGAGGGATGGAGAGAGAGAGAGAGAGAGAGAGAGAGAGAGAGAGAGAGAGAGAGAGAGAGAGAGAGGGGGGGGGAGAGAGAGAGCGAGAGAGAGAGAGGGGAGGGAGGGAGAGAGGGGGGCGTACTCTGAGATCCAGTGACATCACATCAGCAAGCTGTTCTATACAGAGTTCCTATGTAGATGTATTATAATAATAATAATAATAATACATTAGACTTTTCTAGACACTCAAAGACGCTTTATCAATGTAATGTTAACTAGCTACCTCTAAACATGGATTTGGCTGGGCATAAATTAATTAATTTGAGGTGGTACACACAGTCTGGCTGTATCTGTCTTATTAGTAGATATTAGTCAGAGAGGGGCTGTTCTGTGACAGTGTTTGGTGCCCCCCTCCCCCCCCCCCCCCCCCCTCTGGCCCCTGTGATGTTAACTCTTTGCATTCTTGTCTTTATAGGAAGCGGACGAGTCTGATGAGGGAGGAGACACCGATGATTATAAGGTATCTGAACCCCCTCATGAATTAACCATGAAGAGAAGAAATATGTTGTCAGTTTTTGGTGACGACGGTGGACGATGGCCACTAGATGGCGCTGTTGATCCTTGAATGTTTTTGTACGAGAGAGACAGAAACTACACCAACTAAGGCTTTTAAATGTAAAGTCAGCTTGCAGCCTGTTTATAAAAACCTTGATTACAAACTAGTATTCAAACCCCCACATTATGAATATATATTGATACGTTTTATAAACCTTTTCTAAAAAGCTTCATGGAGGATGTGCCACATTTCATTGTGAAGACCTGTGAGTACGTTTGGACAAGCAGCGTTCTGCCTGGGCCCCACCCTGATTGTGCGGAGAGAGTGTTTGAGTTGGAACGCTCTGTCAGACCAACAACAGGTCCAGAGGGTGAGGTGTGTGGTGGTTGGTCCAGAAGGTGAGGTGTGTGGTGGTTGGTCCAGAGGGTGAGAGTGAGGTTCTACCCAAACAAACAGAAGCGGTCCAGGGGTGAAGGGAAGTGTTCTCCTGCGGTGATGTTCAGTTCTCTGCTTAGAGGGAGTGGAGCTATGTGTGCAGCTTGGTGTGGAGCCAGGGGTTAGGATACACAAGTAGAAGGGGTATCAGGGGTTAGGATACACAAGTAGAAGGGGTATCAGGGGTTAGGATACACAAGTAGAAGGGGTATCAGGGGTTAGGATACACAAGTAGAAGGGGTATCAGGGGTTAGGATTAGGGATGTCCCGATCCCATTTTTTCACTACCGATACCTGGGCTTCAGGTATCTGCGATACCGATATCAATCCGATATTTGTATTTATTGTTTTACTCCTGAATAATAACACATACTTCCCCAGTATATAGTCCACAACAACAGTTGGCTATTAAAGACTGCCAGCCTTTAATCAAGCAACAAAAACAGTACTCTGCAGTACTCAGTGACCAACTGGTTTAAAGTTAAAACAATTTAAACAGCAGCATTCAGCATTGTAGAAAAAAAATGAGTTACTGTCAGATTTCTAGTTTTAGTGCCTTCATGTTTTTATTCTATTTATCTTCTCTTACAAATGGCAAATCAATTATAGCACCCTTTTTAAAAGTGTAGCCTAGATAGAGACGCCCGCTGGTGAGACCAGAAACCAGTCGCAGAATCGAAGGGGTGTCAACAATATTTGCTTTTCGTTTTTTTCATAACAGGCAACTTGGAAGTTTTAAAGTACCACTCGATATAATATACAACAGTTTAACGATCACTAAATACTTATAATCTGTGGGTTGGATTCACTGTTGCCAGAGGCTACCGGTAAGTGATACCTGGCTTGTAAACATAGTGTAGCAACCCTGTTCATTAATGTTCATTAATGCTTGAGTTCATGTTCATGTTCGCACTGTTACTGTGTTGTGTGCCAATGCACCCCTGTGATTGGTGGAGGTCACGGGAGGGGGCGGGTGCTGTGTGTGTTGTTGAGACCGTTGGGAGAGAGAGCTCCGGTGAACTAAGAAAGTTGTGTATAGCCCTGTCCGGATGGCATATAAATTACTCGAGGACCTCTGTAATATTTTTTTACCCTAGGACCCCAGTGATTTTAATGACCGATCCGGATGGAATAAAACATATCCATGCATGTTTGCGTTTCGGGTGCAAGCTGCCATTTAACATCACAGCAGAAGAAGCTGTTCCCGCCGGATGTTTTGTCAGACCCACAACACAACGCACGTGTAGCAACAACAAGTAATTTGATTGGACAAGAGGCATTCCATGACTGTTGATCAGATTTCCAGAGCAAATTTACGAACGCAGCCGAAACCACTCGTAGACTCGTTTTTTTTCATAACATGAAACTTCACGTTTTAAAGTACCCACTCGATATAATAAACAGCAGTTTAACGATCACAAAATAC
Organism: Nansenia antarctica; assembly: GCF_963989245.1. NCBI lineage: Eukaryota > Metazoa > Chordata > Actinopteri > Argentiniformes > Microstomatidae > Nansenia > Nansenia antarctica. The sequence goes on along the minus strand of NC_137681.1, from coordinate 33,245,378 downwards.
TCATAATTTGTTGATTGGATTTACTATTCTCCTTTGCCATAGGCTACTGGTAAGGGAGACTTTTGTAAATACGTTCGTTTTGGGATGTGTTCGCGTTTGGGGCTGTGTGATAATCTAATTATGTGTAGTTATGTGTTTCTAGCATGTCGATGTTCTATCAGAATGTTGTGATGTTAACAAAATTAAGAAGATGAATGGCTGAAATGGCGCAAAGTGGGGAAAAACAGATACGACATCTAAAGTCTGGAACGATTATATTTCAAAACAAGGCTTCCCTTTAACTCGGGTACGGGGGGCAAAATATTGTACGGTTATCAATACGTGAGTTACCTTTCGATTCCCACCCCTAACTTCATCCCTGTGTGTTGTCAGACACTGTGATTTATAGAGTGCCAGACCATACAAACTGCACAGTTTACAAGCTAATGTTAGGTAAATTCGCTAGAACTGGTTCAGAAGAAGAAATCAGTCCATCGTCACTTACATCGTCGTCGTCGAAAACCTCGATGGTTTTACTTACAATGATGAGTGTCTCTCTCTTACTGAGACAAATGTACTTATTGTAACTCGGTTTTTAAAAATTAAAATAAAGCAATAATTCATTTTCCTCATAGTTTCATTTTGGTTGGCATGCAGAAATCCCCCCATCAGGTCAAAGCGGTAAATTCTAGTATTAATATCGCGCAAAATCATGCAATGCGTACCAAATACTGACATGTCAATCCGGACGGTAATATAATTATCAGAGGACCTCAGGGTTTGCTGAAAAACAGTAGGTAATTCCAGCCGGAATAATTACTGGGGTCCCCGGAGTAAATCACTGACATGGTCGGTCCGGACGGGATAAAAATGACCGAATTACCCCAGGTAAAACATATTACCGAGGTCCTCGGGTAATTTATATGCCATCCGGACATGGCTTATGAGATCGTTTACAATTAAACGCACAGATTACATGAGAGAAGCTATCTGTCATTATTTCAACCACTGTCCAAGTGGGGACGTTACAATACTTTCGTTTTAGAACGAAACGTTAGCCGCTAGCAGCGTTTTTAGCAGTCACCATTATATTTTGTTTTATTTTTTTATTTTTCTAAATTTTATTTTATCCCTTTTTCACCCAATTTGGTAGTTTAGTTTAGTTTAGTTTATTTATTTAGCACACAAAAAATTGTGCAAGGAGGGAACGAAGCCCAGAAGGCTTGTACAGAGTTCCACTCCACGTCCATGTCATTGTTTCAAATGAAAATCAAGGGACACTTACTGCACGTCAATAGGAGAAAAGAAACCACAAACAAAATCATATCCATCGGGCAGAAAGGTAGGATAGCACATACAAACACACAAGACAAAAACAAAACAAACAAAAATAACTAAAAATAGATACAAGGATAGTAAGATTAGTAAAAAAATAAATATAGATTTCCATCTAGCCCACCTTTCAACGGGAAAAGCACTACAATATAAAATAAACAGCTTATAACGAGATTAAATATTTTTTCAACTGCTTTTTGAAAGCCGATCGAGGTGTTGATCTCAGTGGCGAGCTCAAGGTGTTCCAGATTTTCGGACCTCTATAACAAATGTTAAATTGGTGGCTAGAAGTTCGACAGAAAGGTAAGTGGAGGTCATTATTGAATCTTGTTGGATAAGAGTGGATGTCAGATGAGAAAATAAAGAAACTATGGAAAGTAGGTATCCAATTGAACCCAACCTAGCATCCAATTATCCCCTGCCTATTGCGTAGGATCCGCCGCACGACCCCGTGGCCGGCAGCCCCAGAGGAGATCGCCAGGCAGACTAGCTGACTGGCTCCTCGAGCCCAGCACCGTTATTCCGGCACCCCGGGGGCGCTGTTGCGCGACGGATCCTTGTCCGGAAATAGTCCTATACCTCCCTCTGGAGCGGCCGCTCAATATGCCGCTCCCTGTGTGCCCTGGCCATATCCGTGTCTGGCGAGACCGGGATTCGATCCCAGTCCCCGGTGGGCAGCTTGCACTAGTGGCTAGTGCTTAGACCGCTACGCCACCGTGCAGTCACCATTCTTGAGCAAAACATTGATACAAACAAACATTCAAATACTCGTGTCGTCTTGAATTTTTTTCCGATTTCAATGTATGACGTATCATTTGAAAGCATACCATCTGTAGTTTCAGACTATGTAAACAAACGAAAAATTACGTAAGCAAATGGTTTATGATTTCACCAGCTAGCATCATGACATTGTCAGACTCATTACACACAGGTAGCTACTAGCCAACTCTCATGCCCGTGACCACTGACTACGACTGTTGTCGTCACGTGAGTGACACGCCGGATCGCGAGCCCCAGATCGCTGCCTATTTTTTTTCTGGTGCGATCTGCGATCCAGCATTCAGGACCGATATCGCAGCGATATCAATATCGGATCGGGACATCCCTAGTTAGGATACACAAGTAGAAGTGGTATCAGGGGTTAGGATACACAAGTAGAAGGGGTATCAGGGGTGAGGATACACAAGTAGAAGTGGTATCAGGGGTTAGGATACACAAGTAGAAGGGGTATCAGGGGTGAGGATACACAAGTAGAAGGGGTATCAGGGGTTAGGATACACAAGTAGAAGGGGTATCAGGGGTGAGGATACACAAGTAGAAGTGGTATCAGGGGTTAGGATACACAAGTAGAAGGGGTATCAGGGGTGAGGATACACAAGTAGAAGTGGTATCAGGGGTTAGGATACACAAGTAGAAGGGGTATCAGGGGTGAGGATACACAAGTAGAAGTGGTATCAGGGGTTAGGATACACAAGTAAAAGTGGTATCAGGGGTGAGGATACACAAGTAGAAGGGGTATCAGGGTTGATGATACACAAGTAGAAGGGGTATCAGGGGTTAGGATACACAAGTAGAAGGGGTATCAGGGGTGAGGATACACAAGTAGAAGTGGTATCAGGGGTGAGGATACACAAGTAGAAGTGGTATCAGGGGTGAGGATACACAAGTAGAAGTGGTATCAGGGGTGAGGATACACAAGTAGAAGTGGTATCAGGGGTGAGGATACACAAGTAGAAGTGGTATCAGGGGTGAGGATACACAAGTAGAAGTCGGGGGACTTTGTTTTAAAAAGTTGTTGTCATTCCTAAATTGGTGAAACCCATATGTACACGGAAAAACTCAAATAAAAAACCTGAGAATTAAGTTTCGTACATCCGTAGTAATTGTTTGATTTCGAAGTCCAGACTTTTGGAGTATAGAGAATAGTTTTCAAGATCCTGCTGCTTGTTTATAAAGCTCTCACTGGCACAGCACCAGAATATGTTCAGACCTTTTGCTAGCATATCAGCCCAATAGAGCTCTCAGGTCTTCTGACGCTGGTTTTCTCTGTGTACCACATGTACAAAAGAAAAACCCATCTTTTTAATATTGCCTTTAAATGACTAAATAATTAAATGATGATTATATAATGATTGGAGCACTTTGAGCTGCAACGTTTGCAGGAAAAGCACTATACAAATAAAGGTTATTATTATAATAATAATTATTATAGCCAAAAGAAGATCAAAATACTTCACTGTCTCGTCACTGACAAAGGGCACTGTGTCTGTGCCATGGGCGTTTAGCGACAGGGAGACTGGGGTGTGGAGAACACGATTGAGGCTCGCCTACTAGGGATGGACGGTTTCCAATTATTGAAACCGAAAAACCGTCAGAGTAAAACCGGGGTTTTCCGGTTAACCGAAAAATACATAAAAATAAATAAATAAATAAAAGTGTAAAAAAAAGAAAGAGCGCCAATTTCAAATAATTGAGCCCTACTGCTACAATACACTCATGTCGAACACCATTAAAACACTGTAAGCACAGTCGCAACACATTTAGGCTACTTAGTTTCACAAATATAAGTGGAAAGGCAGACTTTTGTAAGCTACACCATACATGAAAACACATGAACACTTAACACACCAGCTCCGCTGATCCAGGGTGCACGCCTGCACGGAAGATCATCTCTTGGAACAGCGTCTTCATTGAATGAACTGCTTTCTCAATATCTTGGTTCTTAGACAAAGTTTCAGCTGCTGCTCAATGTATTTAAATATTTGAATACTGCTCAATAATCACTGAAATATTAGACTTAGAATTATGCAGTGAACATACTTAAAGCTTTTCATAAAAACCACATGCCGCGAGACTGACTCGTCCTGAACTGTCGTAAGTCAATCAACAAAGAATGCCCCATCAAAATAAAAGTGCCCATGGTAGAGCTGTCAAAATAGAGCTTTCAAAATAAATGTACTAATACAGATAGAGATAAATACAGAACTACCTTTGCGTCACTAAGTGACCGGGTATCTTCTGAGACATGCGTTCTGTCATCACTTTCAGTAGCGCCTTCACACACAGTGGCGCTGTGCACAAACACTCTTGATCCGTATAGCTCTTGTTTTATTATATTGTGGTTTAGTAAATACTGCACTTGGAGTTACATTCAATGTATGATTTGCGCTATAGAACATAAATAAAGTTTGATTGATTGATTGATATCAAATCAAATCACATTTTATTTCTATAGCGCATTTCTCACAAAAGTGTGGTGCGCTTTACAGAGAGCAGCGAAAATGATCTTATTAAATGTAAGCGAGTAATTGTAAAAAACCTTTCCTATCTACCAATAACTGAAGGCAACTATCTTTCCCATAGAGTGATTCGTTACCCTTAAATATAATCCCAATTAGATATTAATCCTCAGTTATTCTTCACAACTGACCAAACCTCTCACTCATTGCGCGGCAGATTCAGACTGTATCATTGTTATTTTCACACACGACAAACATGTGACATGTTCCAGTTTTATTCTTATTCTATTTTATTCTTAAAAAATAAAAAAAAATAAAAAAATCCGGTTTCAGACGGTTTTGATAAAAAACCGTTTCTATTTTTGTAAACCCCGGTTTTCGGTTTAACCGAAAAACCGTCCATCCCTATCGCCTACTCTACTTCCACAGTTTAGAATGAGTTTAGACAAGCCTGGTCTACTTCTACAGTTTAGAATGAGTTTAGACAAGCCTGGTCTACTTCCACAGTTTAGAATGAGTTTAGACAAGCCTGGTCTACTTCCACAGTTTAGAATGAGTTTAGACAAGCCTGGTCTACTTCCACAGTTTAGAATGAGTTTAGACAAGCCTGGTCTACTTCCACAGTTTAGAATGAGTTTAGACAAGCCTGGTCTACTTCCACAGTTTAGAATGAGTTTAGACAAGCCTGGTCTACTTCCACAGTTTAGAATGAGTTTAGACAAGCCTGGTCTACTTCCACAGTTTAGAATGAGTTTAGACAAGCCTGGTCTACTTCCACAGTTTAGAAGGAGTTTAGACAAGCCTGGTCTACTTCTACAGTTTAGAATGAGTTTAGACAAGCCTGGTCTACTTCCACAGTTTAGAATGAGTTTAGACATGACTGGTCTTAGTAAGAAGTCAGGAAAGCCTCAGATGTGAAAGTTTGGCAACTCTTAATCTAGAAGGTTTAGAAGGCCATTAGAACGTCTGCAGGTCTCTGTGGTGTCATCGCCTTGCTGAACAACAAGAATGATTTACCAGCGGCCCTTGTTCGTTCCTGTTTTTATTAGCCATGGTTCTGATTAGCCTAAATTGAGTTTATTTGTTTATTGGCCATGTCTTATGTCATCTCTAGAGGGACCTGTGTGTCATCTTGGGGTTGTGTATATAATAATAGATATACACTCTCTGAGCACTTAGTATTAGGAACACCTGTAGACCTTGTCATTCATGCAAGTATCTTACCTGCTTTGTGTCAACAGTCCAAGTTGGTGGAGGACTGGAGGTGGTGTCATGGTGTTAGTGTTGTGGTAGTTATACCAAAATATATTGTCTCCCTCTCCTCCCTCCCCCTCCTCCCTCCCTCTCCTCCCTCTCCTCCCTCCTCCCTCCCTCTCTCTCCTCCCTCTCCCTCCTCCCTCCTTGTCCTCCCTCCCCCTCTCTACTTGATTTGTCCCTGGTTCCTCTTGAAGACAATTCTTGGATGTGCCCATGCAGTTGCTAGGAGACTGGGTGCCGTGAGTGTGTGTGAGTGATGCCGTGGCAGTGAATAGGAGCACTGTTTCTTTCTGCTGAACCTGTGTTGTGGCCTCAGAGGCAGAGAGCGGCTGTGTTTTAGCAGTAGAACAGAAGGCTCTACCTCCACTACCTCCACCACCTCTACCTCCACTACCTCCACTACCACCACTACCTCTACCTCCACTACCTCTACCTCCACTACCTCTACCTCCACTACCTCTACCTCCACTACCTCTACCTCCACCACCTCCACTACCTCCACTACCTCCACTACCTCCACCACCTCCACTACCTCTACCTCCACTACCTCTACTACCACCACTACCTCTACCTCCACTACCTCCACTACCTCCACTACCTCCACTACCTCTACTACCTCCACTACCTCCACTACCTCTACCTCCACTACCTCCACCACCTCCACTACCTCCACTACCTCCACTACCTCCACTACCTCCACTACCTCCACCACCTCCACTACCTCCACTACCTCCACTACCTCCACCACCTCCACTACCTCTACCTCCACTACCTCCACTACCTCCACGACCTCTACCTCCACTACCTCCACTACCTCCACTACCTCTACTACCTCCACTACCTCCACTACCTCCACCACCTCCACTACCTCTACTACCACCACTACCTCTACCTCCACTACCTCCACCACCTCCACTACCTCCACTACCTCCACTACCTCTACCTCCACTACCTCCACCACCTCCACTACCTCTACCTCCACTACCTCCACTACCTCCACTACCTCTACCTCCACTACCTCCACCACCTCCACTACCTCTACCTCCACTACCTCCACTACCTCTACCTCCACTACCTCTACTACCTCCACTACCACCACTACCTCTACCTCCACTACCTCTACCTCCACTACCTCCACTACCTCTACCTCCACTACCACTACCTCCACTACCTCCACTACCTCCACTACCTCTACCTCCACTACCTCTACCTCCACTACCTCCACTACCTCCACTACCTCTACCTCCACTACCTCCACTACCTCTACCTCCACTACCTCTACCTCCACTACCTCTACCTCCACCACCTCCACTACCTCCACTACCTCCACTACCTCCACCACCTCCACTACCTCTACCTCCACTACCTCTACTACCACCACTACCTCCACTACCTCTACTACCTCCACTACCTCCACTACCTCCACTACCTCTACTACCTCCACTACCTCCACTACCTCTACCTCCACTACCTCTACTACCTCCACTACCTCCACTACCTCCACTACCTCTACTACCTCCACTACCTCCACTACCTCTACTACCTCCACTACCTCCACTACCTCTACCTCCACCACCTCCACTACCTCTACCTCCACTACCTCTACTACCTCCACTACCTCCACTACCTCCACTACCTCTACCACCACTACCTCTACCTCCACTACCTCCACTACCTCCACTACCTCTACCTCCACTACCTCCACTACCTCCTCTACCTCTACTACCTCCACTACCTCCACTACCTCTACCTCCACTACCTCCACTACCTCCTCTACCTCCACCACCTCTACCTCTACCTCCACCACCTCCACTACCTCTACTACCTCCACTACCACCACTACCTCTACCTCCACTACCTCTACCTCCACTACCTCCACTACCTCTACCTCCACTACCACTACCTCCACTACCTCCACTACCTCTACCTCCACTACCTCCACTACCTCCACTACCTCCACTACCTCTACCTCCACTACCACTACCTCCACTACCTCCACTACCTCTACCTCCACTACCACTACCTCCACTACCTCTACCTCCACTACCTCCACTACCTCCACTACCTCCACTACCTCTACCTCCACTACCTCCACTACCTCTACCTCCACTACCTCCACTACCTCCACTACCTCCACTACCTCTACCTCCACTACCTCCACTACCTCTACCTCCACTACCTCCACTACCTCCACTACCTCTACCTCCACTACCTCTACCTCCACTACCTCCACTACCTCCACTACCTCCACTACCTCTACCTCCACTACCTCCACTACCTCTACCTCCACTACCTCCACTACCTCTACCTCCACTACCTCCACTACCTCCACTACCTCTACCTCCACTACCTCTACCTCCACTACCTCCACTACCACTACCTCCACTACCTCTACCTCCACTACCTCTACCTCCACTACCTCCACTACCACTACCTCCACCACCTCCACTACCTCTACCTCCACTACCTCCACTACCTCCACTACCTCCACTACCACTACCTCCATTACCTCCACTACCTCCACTACCTCTACCTCCACTACCACTACCTCTACCTCAGACAGACTCTGTACTCATACAGTGTTTCCTCCAGGATTTTTCACATTAGTGGCGGAGCGGTTATCTTTCTCAAATTTTTTTCTGCGTGCACGCGCATAAAACGCGCACTGGCGCTCAAAACAAAGACGTAGTTTTAAACTATAGGGTGGCAACAATTATAATTTCTTAAATAGCGGTTAAGTCATTAAAGCCGAGCAGGTGATTTTATATAGAAGGTCATCAAATACCAATATATCCTACAGCTGCAGCGGAACATGCGGAACGCGCATTACACACACACACACACACACACAGAAAGATCAATACGAAGTAGGCCTACATTAGAATACACGCACAAAACCGGCTAACGTTACTCATTAACTGTTTACACAAGTAGTGTTGTTCCGATACCGATACTAGTATCGGCATGGCCACCGATACGCACAAAAATGCTGGTATCGGTATCGGCGAGTACTAACAAATAATAACACCCGATACCAAATTTACACAGTGTCGGAAAGAGACAACAAATATGCAGTTTGTAATGTCTGCTCAAAAGAAATTCCTCGCGGAGGAACGCACGCAAGGACTTTCAATACCACGAATATCATACGGCATTTGCTGCGTTCGTCGATTCGCTCCGAGAGCGCCGAAGCGCACACTGGGCTCGACGTCATAAAGGGACCGAGTGCTTTGATTGGACGAGAGGCGTTCCACGAGTGCTGGTCAGAGTTCCAGCGCGACTTCACGAACGTAGTGTAGGTAGTGTTCAGCGACGTCATGTGAGCCCGCAAGCAGGAAGTCACTAAAGCTAGGCTAAGGCCCATAGCAACAACAACTATTAGCGCGAGAGTTTTAGGTCTTTCTCTGTGCACCTTGCACAAGTGTAGATAGCGTGCGACTTTTCAGCATAGCAGGACATATTTTAGATGATAAGAGGAACAGGCTGAGTGCCAAAAACGCTGAGATGCTTGTATTTCTCAAGGCTAATCTGCCAGTGATGCTGCTTAATCAGAAGTAAGGTTTGAGTGTTTACTTGCTGTTGCACTACTACTACGACTGTTTTATATCTTAAAGTTATTTTGTTTGTAAATGTTCACTTGCTGTTGCACTACTACTACGACTGTTTTATATCTTAAAGTTATTTTGTTTGTAAATGTTAACTTGCTGTTGCACTACTACTACGACTGTTTTATATCTTAAATGGATATTGCACTGATTGGCATCTGTGAGAGCCACATTTCAGGTTTTATAAGGGGTTGATTTTCTTGTCACCATACCAGGTAGACAATAAAAAAAAGTTCTATAGCATTCACTCTCTGTTGGTATTTTTTCCTGTTTTACAAAGGTTTTGAGCAGTGCCAGACTAAGTGTTAGCAATAATTTTACATCAAGCTGAGTATGCGGCTGTTTTGTTTTTTCAAACGCCGTGGTATCGGATCGGTACTCGGTATCGGCAAGTACTGCACGGTCAGGTATCGGTATCGGTATCGGGATCAAAAAATGGTATCGCAACAACACTATACACAAGTAAAATCACAGTGTGACAGTCAGATGGAGCATTCAGTAAACAACAACAGCAAGGTAATGCATCAGTTGAGTTAAAGAAAACCAACCCCGCGCATATTGCTATGAATAGTTCGAAGCTAGGTTCTCGCACGGTTCTCGCACGTTAGGTGCGAGAATGCTCGGTTAACCCATTAGCGGGAACATTATTTGTTTCACAAAATAGGCTGATTTAATTGACCATGAACATCAGAGACTAGACTACATTACGAATGTTCATTTAAAATACTCTATACTGTAGCCCCGCGGTGGTGTAACGGTCTAAGCACTGGCCACTAGTGCATGCTGCCCACCGGGGCCGGGGTTCGTATCCCGGCTCGCCAGACCCGGATATGGCCAGGGCACACACGGGGAACGGCATATTGGGCGGCCGCTCCCGAGGGGGGTATAGGAGTAGTTCCGGACAAGGATCCGTCGCGCAACAGCGCCCCCGTCTGGTGCTGGAATAACGGTGCTGGGCTCGAGGAGCCTGGCGGCCTCCTCTGGGACTGCCGGCCGCGGGGTCGTGCGGCGGATCCCTCGCAATAGGCAGGGGATAATTGGATGCTAGGTTGGGTTCAATTGGCTACCAAATTGGGTGAAAAAAGGGATAAAATCTGAAAAAAAAACAAATTAAAATACTCTATACTGAGCACAGCACTGGTATAAGAACATGAACCAGAGAACAGCAGTAAATGCAATAACCCACAGTCGTTGCTGATGATGTTGCATTTTCGATTAGGATACGGGATTAAAGGCACCGGCGACGGGAGAAGAGAGAAATCCAAATGTCCCGCTAAATTCGGACCAATCACAAAACTGTTTTGAAAGCGCGTCGCCTCGCGCCGCGCGCCTGTTGAGAGTCTCGATTGCAGTGCGAACACAAACGACGAGGTTAATTGCAACATTGTAACATATTGTAAATAACTACGCCCTAAATCGTAACGAAATGTTGGTCTGGAAGCGGCCTAAATCTAGCTTCAATCTGCTTTTTTTCTGTATAACTCGCTGCCTTTCTGCGCAGCCTGAATCAAAGTGGACTGTCTGAATCAATTAGGGGCGGAGGAAATTCATTGGTGGCGGCCCGCCACGAATAAATGCATATAGAGGAAACACTGTGATACTATTCCTCCTTCTACTCCACCTGTATGTGATACTATTCCTCCTTCTACCCCCACCTGTATGTGATACTATTCCTCCATTATGAGTGTGTCCTCTGTCCCACTCCCCTGCTGTAGTTGGTGCAGATCATGTTTATGATGTTGTGTAATAATAATAATAATAATAATAACTAGCGCTTTTCCTGCAAAAGTTGCAGCTCAAACTGCTCCAATCATTATATAATCATAATTTAATTATTTTTTATTATAATTAATATTAAAAATATGTGTTTTTAGTCTTGACTTGAACATATGTGCTGAGGTTGCATCCCACAATCTGGGTGCATAAAATGAGAATGCAGCCTCACCAAATCTCTTCTTTTGTACATGTGGTACACAGAGAAAACCAGCGTCAGAAGACCTGAGAGCTCTATTGGGCTGATATGCTAGCAGAAGACCTGAGAGCTCTATTGGGCTGATATGCTAGCAAAAGGTCTGAACATATTCTGGTGCTATGCCAGTGAGAGCTTTATAAACAAGCAGAAGGATCTTGAAATCTATTCTGAACTTAACAGGAAGCCAGTGTAGAGTCTCTAAAATAGGAGTTATATGAGCTCGTCTGCTTGTTTTGGTTAAAACTCTCGCTGCTGCATTTTGGGCTAATTGCAGCTGGCCAATAGAAAAAACGTTTGCAATATTCCGTAGATCAGTGGTCTTCAACCGGGGGTCCGCGACACCTAGGGGGTCCGCGACCCCTAGGGGGTCCGCAGAGGTACTGCAGGGGGTCTGCCAATTTTTGTCATAATAATTGACATTTTTCACCAAAATAATCAGTGAGAATTAAAAAATATAACAAAAATGATATTTAGTAAAGTACAAGCATTAATAGGCAATAATAAGCTACTTTTGACAAAAACTATTTACAAAATAAATGATGCCCATGATTCTAGAGTCTCACATAACGTCAGCTGGAAAAAAAACAACAAAAAAAACTGTCTAGCAAGCTAGGTGTTGGCTAAAACGCTGCAGTTCGGTCTTCATTGTGAAATTAACGTTAATTAATAACTAGCATAACGTTACTAATTTAGTTAGTTTGATAATAACAAACCCGCCTCTTTGAATGAATGAATGAATGAATGAATGAATGGTCTTTATTGTCATTGCTATAGTACAGGTACCAAACAACGAAATTTAGGAGGGGTGGCTCCCCTGGTGCTAGGAAAGAAAAAAAAGAAGAAGGGAAAGGAGCTGGTTTACATAAATAAAGGCTATGTACACTATCCACTATACTATACTGTACAGATAAAACGACTAGGGTTGTCATATTGCACATAGTGTTATTGCACATTCATTTAAAGTGTCGCAGTTTGCAGGCTTGAAATGTACACATTTGTGCCTCAGCACTACACCTGATTTTTCAATCCAGCAGCTGCCATCAATCCGTCCAGACTGTCCAGGGCCCAGAACCTAGGTCTTTGCTGTGTTCAGGGCCTGGATGGCCCTGGGGTAGAAGCTGAGCTTCAGTCTGTTTGTCCTTGCGGCCATGGTCCTGTACCGCCTTTTCGAGGGCAGCCGGGCAAAGTGTTCGTACCCAGGGTGGGATGGGTCTCTGGAGATCTTGGAGGCCTTCCTGAGGCAGCGTGTGTTGTACAGCTCTTCCAGAGAGGGGAGGGGGGCGCCGGTGATCTTCTGGGCTGTTCTCACGACTCTCTGTAGCGCATTTCTCTCTGCGGCTGTGCAGCTGGAGAACCAGTTGCAGATGCAGTAGGTGAGGATGCTCTCCACTGCGCAGCGGTAGAAGGCCACCAGTATCTCCTGCTTGTTGTGTTCCTTCCTGAGGACTCTCAGGAAGTAGAGCCGCTGTTGTGCCTTCTTGATGATGGCTGCTGTGTTGTTCTTCCAGGACAGGGGGTTGAGACTAGGGCTGCACGATTAATCGATTTTAAATCGAAATCGCGATTTGAAATGATGCGATTAGCTAATCGCAAAGCCTGCGATTTGCCTGCGATTTTTTTTATTTATTTTTTTACTTTATTTTACCAGGAAGTCACATTGAGATTAAAACCTCTTTTGGAAATTTGATCAGCACTCATGGAATGCCTCTTGTCCAATCAAATTACTTGGTCTCTTTATGACTTTGAACCCGGCGCTCTCAGAGCGAATTTACGAACGCAGGCATAGGTTGTGTCACGACAGTCAGTCCAATTATTATGAGACTTTGGGCTAACGTAACGGAGACAATTAGACACCACATGGCTTACTGGACGTATGATAAACGTTAGTATGTTATAATTGCGACAGGTAAGTGTACAATTTCACTATACTAACTGTACCAGCCAAGTGCATGTCGGTGCTGTTAGTCCAGCCTTAAACTTAGCTTAGCTAACTTGTAGTCTTCGAGACGGTAGCTTAGCTTAGCTACTCATGCTAACCCGGCGTTAAAGTACAGACACAGAGTTGACAGTCTCAGCAACCTGCGGGTTGTTGTTTATATAGTATAGCAGGCTTATGGATACATGGAAGTTAACTGTTCTGTTGTCAAACATGAATGTGTCCTGTATGCATAACCTCATACCATTCGTTCATACCAGCCGGCTTTAAAGACGCAGAGGTTAGCCTAGCCTAGCCTTGGGCTGAAGTATGTCACAGATTCCTAAGTCAAGGTGACGTGTGTCTGTGCTCCATAGTCAGAGACCACCATTCTATCATTCATCAGTTCGACTGTTGACCGAGTCATCTAGATGTGGTCCTTTCAGTTATAGTCACAGTGTATCCCCAAATGATCATTTTAATAGCTGGATCATCTTAGAAAGTAGCCACCTGTCTAGATGAGATGAGGTTTTCATATATACAATTCATATCTTTTAAGTTCTCATCCTTGCATTAGAATTAGAGCAGTTAATAGTTTGATGGTATCATGTGGTAATGCTCTCTGAAAATAGGTGATAGACAGATTCATCCAATCACCTGCCAAGTATTTTTTGAAAGTACCTGCCCTTTTCCAAACAGCTTCCAATTAAGCTTTCCTAGATGGTTGTGTGAAACAAACCACCTGAGTCAGGTTAGTAATGCTCCATCACATGTTTTAATCTGAAGCTTGATTTTAAAGCAACCCAACTTTAAAGCAACCCAATGTAAGTTTAGTTCTTTCACTCGTAGCTCGGGCTGTGGGGGTGCTAGAGGAGGGAGCCTCTAAGTCCCCTGAAGACGTACAAACAAACTGCACGTTGATACGACCTTCCTAGCCGGAGATATGGCCACACTTTACAAAAACTCCCTTCTTTTTTTTTTTTTTTTTTTTGCTATTTAAAAAAATAATAATCGCAAATTAATCGCAATCGCGATATCTGTCCAAATAATCGCAATTCGATTTTCCCCCCCAAATCGTGCAGCCCTAGTTGAGACTCTCTCCACGCTCTCTCCGTCGATGAGCAGGGGCTGGACCTCAGATTTTTTTCCTCCTGAAGTCCATGATGATTTCCTGGGTCTTTGACTGGTTCAGCAGCAGGTTGTTAACCTTGCACAGCTTGCTCAGCTGCTCTACCTCATCCCTGTACGCCGCCTCTCTATGCGCCGCTATAACGCGCTCCTTTACCATTCCGAGGTCAGATGGCTTTCCTGTGGATCAGTATTGGTGCGCGTCTTTGAATTACGCACAGCTATCCACGAGATTCTGCTACCGCGCGGAGCTGGCTGCGCATTTCAATGCATTTCCGCGGATCCCGCGGTGCCCTCGCCTGACGTGAAATGCGCAATTGTTGATCACTTGGAGGCACTCGAAAGTCAATTTGAGAAGTACTTTTCTGAGACCGAGTCTTGGAGAAAGCACAAGACATGGATAAGGTTTCCATGCAAAGACAATGCATCCGACGCCTAAACCTGACAGCCGCTGAGGAAGATCAGCTGATCGACCTAACCACAGACAGTACACACAAGAATGTGTACGAGTCACAGCCTCTCACCCAGTTCTTGATGAGCCTCTTGCCTTTTGCAACAACTTATCTTTGTGAAAGTTGATTCTCCTCCCTCACCTACCTGAAGAGCAAATACCGTTCCAGACTGCAGCCTGAGGATGACATGATGCTCTGCCTGACAACCTCCATCTCCCCCAAAATAGACAAGCTGTGTACCACCAACCAGGGCCAGTCATCTCACTGAGGTAGGCATACCTGGCTTCCTGAAGCTAAATGTTTCATTGTTGAAAAATAATAATAGAAAATATAAGCCTCATCAACAACAACAACAATAATAATAACCAATCATAATTATGCATGAACGTTTTATCAATCATAAACACATATAGGCTAATAACCCAGTATATAAATAGGTTAATACGGTGAAAGAAAAGGTGAATGAAGTAAATATAAAAGTTATTATAGGCTTTAAAATGTGAGACATTTAAAAATATATATTACATGTGGGGGTCCCTGTTCTGTTTGTCTCTCGTCCAAGGGGTCCTTGGGTTGAAAAAGGTTGAAGACCCCTGCTGTAGATGATAAAAAGCATTTCTAGTGATAGATTTGATGTGAGGCTCAAAGCTTAAGTCAGAATCTATAATCACACCTAGATTCTTAGCTTCATGTTTGCAGTTTGAAAGCAAGGTTCCCATGGTAACAAGGTTCCCATGGTATTCCACAATGTGTCTAATGTCTTATGATGTTGTGGGGCTCATGCATAGGAGCAGGTAACAGGTATCTCAGTGGAGTGACCATGTCATGTTTACCGTGGTAATGGTCCTATCATTGATCCATTCACAATAATAAGTGTTTTATTGTCATGCAATCGACTTGTCAATCAATTGTTGGAATGTGGTCTTTTTTGCTCTAGGCACAGGGTCAGCCATAGTCAGCGTCATGTGCCTTGCTCAAGGGTACACTTGCCAAAATCAGATCAGCACTGCCAAAGAATGTTATAGAGCAAATCATCCATGCTTTTATCTCTTCCCGTTTGGATTACTGTAACTCAATTTTTCCCTGCTTAAGTGATTCCGCAATTGCTCGACTCCAACGAGTTCAGAACGCAGCTGCGAGGCTTTTGACACCAAACGAAGAGAGCATTACCCCCATTCTATAAGAGAGCATTACCCCCATTCTATAAGAGAGCATTACCCCCATTCTATAAGAGAGCATTACCCCCATTCTATAAGAGAGCATTACCCCCATTCTATAAGAGAGCATTACCCCCATTCTATAAGAGAGCATTACCCCCATTCTATAAGAGAGCATTACCCCCATTCTATAAGAGAGCATTACCCCCATTCTATAAGAGAGCATTACCCCCATTCTATAAGAGAGCATTACCCCCATTCTATAAGAGAGCATTACCCCCATTCTATAAGAGAGCATTACCCCCATTCTATAAGAGAGCATTACCCCCATTCTATAAGAGAGCATTACCCCCATTCTATAAGAGAGCATTACCCCCATTCTATAAGAGAGCATTACCCCCATTCTATAAGAGAGCATTATTACCCCATTCTAGAAGAGCGCATTACCCCCATTCTATAAGAGAGCATTACCCCATTCTATAAGAGAGCATTACCCCCATTATATAAGAGAGCATTACCAGGGGTGCACATAACTTTTTGGGGCCAGTGCTCAGAGGAGCACCTAGGGATGCTGCTTGGTGCTCGCGAGTCACGACCCGTCCCACAGGTAGGGGTGGGACGATTAGAAAATGTCATGTCACGATTATCGTGGGCAAAATAATAAATAATAATTTAAAAAAAAAAAAAAAAAAAACTTTTTTTTAGAATGCCAATAAAACACACTGTAATCACTTTAACTTAGATTTTGTTGTATTTTTATTGAATCATGTTAATAACATTAACATCATTTTAAAAACATCTTGACAAAAATAAAAATCTTTAATAAAATCTTAAATAAGGTAATGATAAATTATAAGGTATCACTGCATAAATAAAGGAAAAAAATACTGTCAAACAAAACTTGAACACTGACACTTTTCTGTCATCAAACTGAGTGCTAGCCTTGTGGCTTAGAGACTTGAAAGCTTCAAGATAGGTTAAAGTGCAAAAATGTCAACAAAATGTTCACTTTTTCTGCCTTTAGCTGTGCTCGGAGAGGTGTGAGTATGTGCCCACTGGCACTAAACACTCTCTCTGAAGGAACACTAGTTGCAGGTATGCAATATGCATAGAAGCCTGCGTGCAACCCTGGAAAGGTGAGGCAATGGACACGGGGCCGATGCAGCCATGGTGA
The DNA here is from genome assembly GCF_963989245.1 of Nansenia antarctica. NCBI lineage: Eukaryota > Metazoa > Chordata > Actinopteri > Argentiniformes > Microstomatidae > Nansenia > Nansenia antarctica. The sequence goes on along the minus strand of NC_137681.1, from coordinate 33,228,165 downwards.
GAAGGCTAGCATACGTTAGTGACTGACTGACAAGGCTGACTTGACAGTCACGTTACCCATGCAGGCTGAACAATCGCGCGAGACAAATTTCTGTGAGGATATTCGCGCGCGGCTCATGTGAGAAATCTCAATTATATTACTATTTATTTATAACATACGATTATTACATCCTCCCTCTCGCCAGTTTGGGGCAACATAGACTTCTCCCCTGGTGCCACGGATAGGGGTTTCAAGCGGTGGGACAGCAAAGGGATGGTTACTATCGGACATTTATATGATACGGAAATACTACTTTCATTTGACCAATTATGTAAGAAATATGACCTACCACGAAATGAGTTTTTCAGATACCTTCAGATACGAAGTTTTTTAAATAGCCAAAAAGACACTGGCCTCTGTCACCAACCCTCTCCGCTGGAGGAGATAGTCTCTGCTGGAAAGACGAGAGGCATTCTGGGGCTTGGGTATAGAGCACTTTCGAAATATGATAAAGGCAAACCTGCATTTACGCCCAAAGACTGGAATAATGACCTGAACATTAATACTGATGCAGCAACTTGGTCACTAATATGGCAATCGGCAAACGACATCTCAATCTGTAATAGGACGAAGGAAACGCAATTTAGACTACTACAACGTTTGCAGATTACTCCCCAACTTAGACATAAAATGGATCATAACAAATCGGAAATGTGTACAAAGTGTATTACCGAGGTTGGGAGCTTTGTTCATTGTGTTTGGACTTGTAGATATATAGATGATTACTGGAAAGGTATAGTGGATAAAATTCATCTAATTCTAGATGTTACATTGGATAAGGACCCCATGTGCAGGGGTGCACATAACTTTTTGGGGCCAGTGCTCAGAGGAGCACCTAGGGATGCTGCTTGGTGCTCCCCGAGCTCGCGAGTCACGACTCGTCCCACAGGATGGATAAAAAAGGGATACATGGATAACTTATATTAGCAAAACGACATTTATTCATAAATAAAGATGAACGAACAAATGATTGTGTGCAAAACAAAAGAAACAAATGCAAAATCAAATGACTGCTCTTTAAGCATGAAAGTCTGTCAGACTCCTTTAAACACAATGAAATCAACTGACATCTCTTTAAGCACTAACTGAATGTCTGTTCTGTAAACACTGAAATCAACTTTTCAACAAAAAGTTACAGCCTAAGCATTTATTTATGCTACAAGCTTAATCGTCATCATCACTGCTCTCTTGACTGCTGTAAGTTATCACTGTCCTCAATTTCAACCATGGTAGAGGATGTTGTAGGCTATCACTTTAAATAGCTCATTATTTTGATTGTGCAACAAAGTCTTTTTTTTTTTCCTAATAGAATTCCCAACCATATCCTGGGTCAGGGGTCTAGGTGCGATAATGAAGCTGTAAAACAAACGTCTGAACGTTTGAAAGCTTCAGAGAAAAGAAACGTGAAGTCCCTTGGTGTTGTTTTTCCTTTTAGCGACGAGTCGTTCGGGACTGAATTTTCACGTGTCGGCGTGATAACCGTGCGATACGCGATACGCGGAATGAAAGTACAAGTTACGATACTTTCCGAATGTTTTCGTGAGGGGAGTCGCCGTGGTCGTTGTGATGGCGTTACGGGGCTTGCAGTGATGCAGCAGTCAGCAGGTGGATTTTGAGGAAGTAAATTCCTCTCCCAGCGCTCCCAGCTGTTGGTGCGCAAGAGCGCGTTCATGCCGCTGATCTTCCGCGCAGAATGCATTTTGGCGACGCATGCGCACTGGCGCACCAGTTATGTGCACCCCTGCCCATGTGTCTATTGTTTGGGTTGCCAGACAAACAACTTAAAAGTATGCATTCCAAAAGACTTCTGTGTATCCTCACTTTTTGTGCAAGGAAAAATATATTGCTGAAATGGATAGACTGCAAACCGCCTACAATAGCTGGATGGCACAAGGTAATTTTTGATATGATTCCTATGGAATATCTGACATAAGTGTAAGATAAAGACATTCTATAAGATTTGGTCTCCGTTCTTAGATTATATTGGTACCAGACTGGCTGCCATTGTAATGAAAGGTTTGGTGGATTACACTCAAGAAAGTACACAAGACTAATGTGTAACAGATCTACAATGTATGGGTCACAATATTATTTACTGTGCTGGTGTTGTGCTGCCGCTGTGTTTAGGACTGTAAGACATGGATGCTGTCTCCGATGGGGGTGATCCCCCCATATATTATGGCATTTGTTGTCATTTTCTTTTCTGTTTATTTCTGATATGTGACATGGCCTCCTCCCCCCCTGTTTTTTTGTTTTTGTTTTGTTTTGTTTGTCTTTGTTTTTTGTTTGTAAAAAAAAAGAGAAAGAACATTTTCTGTTATTGTTTATGGACAATGTACTGCATAACAAAGTGCAAAACTAGTTTTCTACTATAAATGGGACAATAACCTCCCCCACGGATACTAGTTGTTGTTGTTATGTCCTGTTGTGTACATGTCTCTGTGAAACTCAATAAAAATATTAACAACAACAACAACAAAAACATAGGTCACATACATTAATACATACAATAAAAACAGACAGATCAAATCATGATACAGGTGATGGTACTCCTGCTGGGCATTGCTGCCTGACGCACCTCCAACAGTGCCTTTAGAACAGGTGTGCTGTGACACCTCACTGAACACCTATGTGGGCCTAACTGGGTCATCAGCTGGGGACCACCAGTCAGACAAAGCAGTGTTTATAAAATGTAGTGCCTATTTAAAAAGTCCAGTCATTTAAAAATAATAAAAAAAAACAAAACAAAAAAACGATTATGACGATTATTCAACTAATTAAAATTCTCCACGATAATGTTATCGCGGGTGTTTTTATCGCGATTAACGATAAACACGATAATCGTCCCATCCCTACCCACAGGATGGATAAAAAAGGGATACATGGATAACTTATATTAGCAAAACAACATTTATTCATAAATAAAGATGAACGAACAAATGATTGTGTGCAAAACAAAATAAACAAATGCAAAATCAAATGACTGCTCTTTAAGCATGAAAGTCTGTCACACTCCTTTAAACACAATGAAATCAACTGACATCTCTTTAAGCACTAACTGAATGTCTGTTCTTTAAACACAATGAAATCAACTGACATCTCTTTAAGCACTAACTGAATGTCTGTTCTGTAAACACAATGAAATCAACTGACATCTCTTTAAGCACTGCTCTGTTCTGTAAACACTGAAATCAACTTTTCAACAAAAAGTTACAGCCTAAGCATTTATTTATGCTACAAGCTTAATCATCATCATCACTGCTCTCTTGACTGCTGTCAATTATCACTGTCCTCAATTTCAACCATGGTAGAGGATGTTGTAGGCCAGGGGTCGGCAATTAGGTTTGGCCTTGGGCCAAAAAATGTTTTACCCACTAGATGGCGGGCCCGAACATAATCAAAGGATAATTTAAGTAATTGATTGTTAAAAAATGTGACACGTTCTAATGCTTTGACTTTTCTTTCGAGAAATGTACACATCGCTAGTCAACTAACACAGCTTGTTTTGTGAGCCTGCTAACAATGTAAAATAGTGTTAAAATTAACTAGGTAGCAGTCCAATCCATTTCGTTGCAGTATTAGGCTTGACTAGTGAGTTTGTGTTGTGATTCTCAACAACGTTGAAACGTAGTTTCACCCTTTTCCATAGTTTTGAATAATAAATGTGTGGACTGACGATGTATCGCAGCCTAACTTATTCTAATAATTATTTAACATACTTTTATTCTGAATGATTCCCCCCTCCTCCAGACAAGGTCACATTATTTATTATTGGATTGGTTGTTTGGTGCCGGGTGAAGTTAGCTAAACATTTAACCTGCTAACTAGCAAGAGAAACTAGGGATTAGTGTTGTTCCGATACCATTTTTTGATACCGATACCGATACCTGACCGTGCAGTACTTGCCGATACCGAGTACCGATCCGATACCACGGCGTTTGAAAAAAAAAATAATAATAATGTTTTTAGGCATTCCAAGTTCAGTCTGTACAGTTTGCAGACGTGAAGTGGCCAGTGGGGAATGCTTGAAGTGGCCGATGATCTTTCTCCCATTGGCCAGCGCGTCGCACACACTCCGCTGTGACAGTAGGCCTTCCTGCACCACTAATGCATGTGTGTTCTGTGTTCTGCATATGTAAACAATTCAAACAAACATAGAGAAAACTTCTCCTCGGGAGAAGGAAGGAGGCAGGAAGTACCTGCCGCACGGAGACAGACAGACAGACAGACAGACAGACAGACAGACAGACACGACAGACACGACAGACACGACAGACACGACAGACAGACACGACAGACAGACACGACAGACAGACACGACAGACACGACAGACAGACAGACAGACAGACAGACAGACACGACAGACACGACAGACACGACAGACAGACAGACAGACAGACAGACACAACAGCAGATCCCGAAAGGGGGTGTGGCGCGGAGACGGAGCCGAGAACTATCCCGAAAGGGGAACAGCTGGGCGGGACTCGGAGAAGCGGCCGCGCGGACATTATTATTATTATTTGAACTCTCTCCAGCACGCCGGTGGCGGTGCTAGACTGTGCAACCGAAATAAATATCGATTAAGGTCGATATGTTTTTCCTGTAAAATGTATCTCTGTATCTTGGCTGTGGGTTGTATCGCTTTAAGCGGAGTGGCGTAGTCTATATGTCTGAGGGCTGCGTTGGTAAAAGTCGCTCTGGGAAACTGATCGGCACTCGTAGAACGCCTCTTGTCCAATCGGATTCCTCGGTCCGTTTATGACGTCGGAGCCCAGTGTGCGCTCCGGCGCTCTCAGGGGAACTTTCCGAACGTTGCCCCGGTAGCATAGCTTAGCTTGGGCTCTGAGCAGCTGGAAGGGACAGCAGGTTACCTGAGGTGAGCCTCGCCGCTCCTCTCCTCGACAACCACAGTTGCGTGTTTGTTTTTCCGCGATAGTGAAAGTTTGGTATCGGGTGTTATATATTTGTTAGTACTCGCCGATACCGATACCAGCATTTTTGTGCGTATCGGTGGCCATGCCGATACCAGTATCGGTATCGGAACAACACTACTAGGGATGCACCGAAATGAAAATTCTTGGCCGAAGCCGAATTTAAGGAAACACTTGGCCGAATACCGAATACCGAATGTGTATCGGCAGTTTTTAATTTGATCATTGCATAAACTAAATACATTTTGCTTTTTATTCATGCTTCTCAAAGAAAGAAATTGAGATTGAAAAAAAAGAACTTTTATCAGTGTTTCCTCCAGGAATTTTTACAATGGTGGCGGGTAGCGTTGACCGATACACGCGCGCTCAAAACAACGACGTAATTTCAGCCAAAACTCGAGGATGGCCCAAAAAAATAAAATGTTTTCCCGTGTGTCTCTTATTGTCTGTGTCTGCATGTTTTTCCAGCATGTAATTCCGTTGTCAATAAAAAATTCGTCTCCCCTTCTTTTCATTATCATTATGGAGGCTTTATGGTTGTTGTAACTATTATGGGAAGCGGTTGACACAGTAGCCGCTTTTCGTGTACGCTGCAGTGGATCCCTTCACAACGCAGAAGAAAGAGAGAGAAAACATTGTCAATGTGCAGGGAAGAATCATGTATCAGCAGGGTTCAACAGTAACGCTTGCCTGGGGCAAGTAAAAAAATTCGCCGGGTTTGTTTGCGCGAGCCCGAAGACGCTGCTGGATCCTGGATCTGTTTACCTGTGTGCAGGAAGAAAAACAGACGGAGCAGGCGCCAGACCAGACTAGATGATTGTGGAGTGAAGAGATTATTAAAGCGTACGCGATGCGACGGGTGATCGACAAGCACGTACACTTTCATAATATCTTCACTCCACGATCATCTAGTCTGGTCTGGCGCCTGCTCCGTGTTCTTCCTGCACACCGATGCACAGATCCAGGATCCAGCACCGTCGTCGCGCATATTGTAACATTTGAAGTAGTTTGTAGACTACACGCAGCCTAGATGTATTCGACCAATCACAAAACAGTTTTGCAAGCGCGTCGCTTCGCGC
>NC_137681.1:33209615-33217115 GCF_963989245.1 Nansenia antarctica | reverse complement strand
TGGAGCCTGAAGAAGCTTTGGTCTGTCTCTGTCTCTGCTTTTGTCTGCTAGAGATGCGTGTGTGTCTGTTTGTCTGGCAGGGATGTGTGTGTCTGTTTGTCTGTTTTTTTCCCTCTGTGTCTCCACCGTGGTCTGTCTGTCTGTCTGTCTGTCTATCTGTCTGTCTGTCTGTCTGTCTGTCTGTCTGTCTGTCTGTCTGTCTGTCTGTCTGTCTGTCTGTCTGTCTGTCTGTGTGTCTGTCTGTGTGTCTGTCTGTCTGTCTGTGTGTCTGTGTGTGTTCGCATGATGAACACAGGCCTGTGTACTGTTTCTGCACCTACTGTAAACACCATGGATATGTTCTACTGTAAACACCATGGATATGTTCTACTGTAAACACCATGGATATGTTCTACTGTAAACACCATGGATATGTTCATGTAAACACCATGGATATGTTCATGCTACTGTAAACACCATGGATATGTTCTACTGTAAACACCATGGATATGTTCTACTGTAAACACCATGGATATGTTCATGTAAACACCATGGATATGTTCTACTGTAAACACCATGGATATGTTCTACTGTAAACACCATGGATATGTTCACCTACTGTAAACACCATGGATATGTTCTACTGTAAACACCATGGATATGTTCTACTGTAAACACCATGGATATGTTCTACTGTAAACACCATGGATATGTTCTACTGTAAACACCATGGATATGTTCACCTACTGTAAACACCATGGATATGTTCATGCTACTGTAAACACCATGGATATGTTCACCTACTGTAAACACCATGGATATGTTCTACTGTAAACACCATGGATATGTTCTACTGTAAACACCATGGATATGTTCTACTGTAAACACCATGGATATGTTCTACTGTAAACACCATGGATATGTTCTACTGTAAACACCATGGATATGTTCTACTGTAAACACCATGGATATGTTAAACCAACCTTTAGACAAATGGGTTATCTTCATATTGAGCCTGCCCAGTTTGGTTAGTTGATGCCTTTATCCAAAGTTATCCAAAATGAGTCATCTCTCAGTCTCCACCAGTCATAGCAGGGGAAAGTCTTCTATCCTCAGCCCTGGGGCCATTGGCAGGCGTAATGCTAGAAGAAGGAAGAAGAATTATTACTATTTATTCATTTTAATTAACAGTAGAGAAACTCCAGGGCGGTAGAGGGGCTGTAGATGTCTCAGGTTTATAGGAGCTGTACAGGGCGGTAGAGGGGCTGTAGATGTCTCGTGCTGGTGTACAGGGCGGTAGAGGGGCTGTAGATGTCTCGTGCTGGTGTACAGGGCGGTAGAGGGGCTGTAGATGTCTCGTGCTGGTGTACAGGGCGGTAGAGGGGCTGTAGATGTCTCGTGCTGGTGTACAGGGCGGTAGAGGGGCTGTAGATGTCTCGTGCTGGTGTACAGGGCGGTAGAGGGGCTGTAGATGTCTCGTGCTGGTGTACAGGGCGGTAGAGGGGCTGTAGATGTCTCGTGCTGGTGTACAGGGCGGTAGAGGGGCTGTAGATGTCTCGTGCTGGTGTACAGGGCGGTAGAGGGGCTGTAGATGTCTCGTGCTGGTGTACAGGGCGGTAGAGGGGCTGTAGATGTCTCGTGCTGGTGTACAGGGCGGTAGAGGGGCTGTAGATGTCTCGTGCTGGTGTACAGGGCGGTAGAGGGGCTGTAGATGTCTCCAGTCCAGAGCTCCAGTATGATGTGGATAATGTTGACCCTCTGAATCGCCCTGGGGGCCGTTCCACTAAAGTGGATTAGTATATCGGCGATTGAAATAAATCAGGCGATCAGGCAACTCGGGATTGGAATTCAAGCCTCAGGTGATTCCTCGAACGAGGATCAGGCTTGTGTTATGAGTGTTCACAGAACACCGGCTTACAAATCTTCGATATGGGCGCGTGCACGCAGACATAAAGAGCCCCGAAGAGTCGATCTGTCGAAATGAAGATACTCCACTCTGCAAGGGTCCTACATTTGCGCAGCATTCCGAATTATTGATCTTTATGAAGACGGAAAAATAAGATGTAAAATAGTGCAATACTGCCGCAATTAACAAGGCGAGGGAAATGGTTTGGCAAGAAATTGCTGACCGATTAAATGCGTAGGTCATACTAGCCCCAGTTATTGTTATATGTTCATATTTTAATAAATGAATATTTACTACTGTGGTGATATACGCAGCAGGCTACAAGCCGTCATATCGCCACAATGGCCTAGTGGTATCGACCGCTGCCATGGTATTTATTCGTCATTTTATATCGGTGGTTCAAATCCTTCTTCAGACGCACTTTTTACTGCATTTCGTTGTCTGAATCTAATCTAAAATCTCATCTAAAAAAGTATGTAGGCTATAAAATGATGGTGCAGGCTAATTTACAAGAACTGACACGATTACAATGGTGTTTGAAGCCTTTGCATGAAATCTTCGGTTAAATGTAAAAAACAAAAAAAAAACACTTATCCAAGTCTCGAACTCGCAACCTTTGGAACTCTAGCTGGCTGCCTTAACCACTGCGCCAGCCAGACCGCTGTGATGACAGCAATGCAAGTTGAAACAATTACTCTTTTTTTTTACACTCTTTTATTTGTTGATCTATCGATCTATCTATCACACTTTCAAAATATCAAATTATCTATCACACAATCAAACTATCTATCGATCGATCACACTTTCAAAATATCAAATTATCTATTTATCACACAGTCAACCAATCTATCTATCTATCTCGTGTGAAGTGGGAACTAATATTTCCTAAAAGACACTTGAGGAACTGTCGTTCGGGATGTAGTTTCAGCCTGTGAGCCTTTTTTGACGCACGTCTTACTTTAGCCAGTCTTTTAGCCTGCTCGCGACCAGGCTAATTATATCTGACTCAGAAGGAGCTCAACCAAGCAGCGAATTATTTGAGCCACATTGATGGAACCGAATGCAAGCTAACATTATCGCCGATTAAAACTTTATCGAGGCTTAGAAGATAATCCACCTTAGTGGAATGGGCCCCTGGTCTCTCAGGGATGAAAGGTTGCTGTTGACGGTTGTTTAGGCGCCTACCTTCCCCAGGATGTGAGCTGATAGTGACTCACACCCTCCTCAGCTCTGGGTGGATGTGCGTGTGCGGCGCGCACTCACCGTTGGCTAATAAAAACATGCTCACACAGGTCCCTCGTGACTCCTCCCACTTGCCTGGTCAGGTTTTTCACTGCCAGAGGCCATGTTCTTCTCTGGTGTGTGTCTGAGCACAGGTGTGTTTTACCTGAACACACCTGAACATGGGGGTGCAGGGGGGGAGCTGTGTGCTTCTACAGCAAGAGGTAGGCTTGCGGTGGCAGAAATCTGAGGACGGCCTCCATTTTATGTACTTGCAATGAGCAAGTGATTCCTGCAATTCCTACCTCCCCCAGCCTCCCCTGGTGTTCTACCTCCCCCAGCCTCCCCTGGTGTTCTACCTCCACCAGCCTCCCCCTGGTGTTCTACCTACCTCCCCCAGCCTCCCCTGGTGTTCTACCTCCCCCAGCCTCCCCTGGTGTTCTACCTCCCCCAGCCTCCCCTGGTGTTCTACCTCCCCCAGCCTCCCCTGGTGTTCTACCTCCCCCAGCCTCCCCTGGTGTTCTACCTCCCCCAGCCTCCCCTGGTGTTCTACCTCCCCCAGCCTCCCCTGGTGTTCTACCTCCCCCAGCCTCCCCTGGTGTTCTACCTCCCCCAGCCTCCCCTGGTGTTCTACCTCCCCCAGCCTCCCCTGGTGTTCTACCTCCCCCAGCCTCCCCCTGGTGTTCTACCTCCCCCAGCCTCCCCTGGTGTTCTACCTCCACCAGCCTCCCCTGTTCTACAGGCACCTGAGCATGTTGCAGAACACGTATGGGAAAGGAGGGAGGGTTTGTTGAAAGGAGGGAGGGTTTGTTGAAAGGAGGGAGGGTTTGTTGATGATATAGCTTAGGGCCGGGGGTCTGGATGGGGGTCAGGGGTCGGTCATTGCAAGGTCACACACTGCCCTTGAGGACTGCACTGTGTGCATGAAGCAGCATGTTGCCACGGGCACCTCAACATACAGTACATACATACATACATACATACATAACATAACATACATACATACATATATACATACATATATACATACATACATACATACATAACATACATACAGTACATAACATAACATACATTACATACATACATAACATAACATACATACATAACATACATAACATGCATACATACATACATTACATACATACATAACATACATACATAACATACATTCATACATAACATTAAATAACATTCATAACATACATAACATGCATATAACATACATACATAACATGCATATAACATACATAGTATACATAACATACATACATAACATAACATACATACATACATAACATGCATATAACATACATAGTATACTGTACATACATACATAACATACATACATACATACACTATACATAACATACATACAACATATATACATACATCAGTGGTGCAAACTTGTCACCTTTAGGTGAAATTCGCCGTTTTTACCTCAAAATAGGTGGCCTACGTGAATCATGCAGATCTGCAAAAAAAATATTTGGGGAGGGGGTCTACATCTCATCTCATCCAAGTCACATGATGCCCAAGCTAACATCTTCCTGTCTGCTAAACTCTGCTGCAGTTGAAATAAAACGTCTTAAAAAGGTCTTAAGATCGAAGTAGAAACATAAGTAATAAAATAAAATAACATAGAAGTTATTTCTATGTTGCGATAACTTCTCAACAGGAATTTACAGGGTTCGTTCAAACTATCGTAATTCTTGAACTATATGTGCAATCGAAAAAAATCCAACAGTTTCTGAAAGCACAGAAGTTGCACTCTCTAGCCATTTAGGTTTATTACGGCAGTTCACCAAAAAAACAAATGCACTGACCTCAAAGTGTCATGGAGTGATTTGAAGAGAAGCAGTATTTTAGCGGTGTAATCCACCTAAAAGTTTCATCGAGGACGACGATGTAAGTGACAAAGGACTGATTTCTTCTTCTGAACCAGGGTATGGAGGTTAGTTCTAGCGAATTTACCTGATAGAACATCGACATGCTAGAAACACATAACTACACATAATTAGGTTATCATTATAAGTATTTAGTGATTGTTAAACTGTTGTTTATTATATCGAGTGGGTACTTTACAACTTCAAGTTTCGTGTTATGAAAAAAACGAGTCGGCGAGTGGTTTGCCCTAGGCTGCGTTCATAAATTCGCTCTGGAAATCTGATCAGCAGTCATGGAATGCCTCTTGTCCAATCAAATTACTTGGTCCCTTTATGACGTTGAGCCCAGTGCGCAGAGCGAATTTACGAACGCTGCCCGAGACTGTCACGCGTCCCCCTTTACCTCGCTTTTAACCTGCTGCTACACTGCTTCTATAACATCAGGATCAGACACAGGGCGAGACTTTCAAAATAAATTTATTTAATGGCTTCTGTGTGCTTTAGACTTACATAGAATCGATTTTATTTTTATTTAAAAAGTCAGACCGGAAAATGTATTATTGTCGCCAGACCCACTGTGTGGGAATACGACGCGTGCAGATGAAAGACAACATATAAAACAAATCTTATCGCACACTTATTGCTTGTGTGACATTGGTTAAGCTGCGCCCAAAACCCCGATATTTTGCCACGTGAAAGGATAAGACAAGAGGCCTCGATACGATAATCGCCGTAGGAGGCGATTCGACTGTACGCATGTGAAGTTAGAATTTCTTCAAACTTGCAGTGGTAGCAACGGTATGTGTGGTTTAGTAAATATAGTGTGTGTGTGTGTGTGTGTGTGTGTGTGGACCTCCTGTGAGAGGTGTGTGTGCCATATCTCAGTATGTAGGCTATGCAGTGTAAGTGAGTGTGAGTAAGTGTGTGAGTTTATTCTGTTATGTATGCTATTATATCTAATGTGTTGAGAAGCAATGGAAATTAATCAAGAAATTGATAGAGTAGGCTAACTTACATTATCATTGTTCTATATGCAACAGAACAGATCACCCAGCATTGCTAATGAAAAGAATCAATGAATGTGAGTCTAATACCAATACTTGCTCAATAGGTCTCAATCTATTAAAAGTGGTCTTATAAAGGTCTTAAATGTAACTTGTTGAAACCTGCAGGAACCCGCATAATTATTTTGAGAACAGGTTGCTTACATTAATTATGAGGGTGTTAAGGTCAGGGCCATCGCTACTTACACGCGCATCATTGTTAGACCACTGTTAATGATAGAGCTAACCATCTACGGGCCAAAAAAAAGTGTCACCTTTTTGGACCATCGCCAGTTTGCACCCCTGTACATACAACATACATACATACATATACATAACATACATATTCCTAACATACTACATACAACATACATACATAACATACTACATACATACATACCGAACATACAACATACATAACTCGTCTCTGATAATCCCCCCCCCCCAAGAGGCTTTTGTCTTTTGCCAGGCCGCCAATGCAAATAAGAATTAGTTCTTATTGGCCTGCCTGGTTAAATAAAGCATAAAAAACATGCAACATACATAACACACATTATACATACATAACATACATACTACATACATACATAACATACTACATACTAGGGCTGGACAAACGATAAACATTTATTTTTCGATAATCACAAGAATTAACGATCAATTATCGATTAATTGAGAAGCTTTTTTTTCATTAAAACAACGCCTAGGGCAGAAATAACAAGCATGTTTTCCTTGGGGAAAAAACTTTATTCTTGATTTCTATGCCCCTGGTTATGGAACGTCGCGATGGAATAGGATATGCTGGCTCGACTATTTGCATGAGCGCACAAAATCCTCTACCCTCGACAAAACTGAGCGGCAGAATATCTGTTTCGATTAATTTGCAGATGGCCATCGTTACTTTCTCTTCTCGTTGTGCATCACACCTCTGTGATGGAGGGCTGAGAAGGTAGCGAAGGAGCAATCAGGGTCGGATGTACTGTTTGCAGGTGGTATTTCATCGGGCTCGTCGTGTTGTATTTATATGTCACTGCGCAGTGTTTGCAATGAGCGGCGTAACTTGTTGCATCATGCCGTACTGCGTTGCGAAATTCAATGCGAAGGCAAATGCAAAGTTCATTTCTCACACATAACGTGGACAAACTAATTTCCACTCAATTTATTAATGATTATCGAGCAAAATATTTTGTGATCGACCAAGATCCTTATCAATCAATTATCGATCGTCGATCATTGATGCCCACCCCTACTACATACATACCACACATACAACATACAGTACACACATATAACATACATACATAACATACAACATACAGTACATGTATACAACATACATATACAACATACTATATACATACTTAACATACAACATACAGTACACACATATAACATACATACCTAACATACTACATACATACCTAACATACTACATACATACTTAACATACTACATACAGTACATG
>NC_137681.1:33187115-33204615 GCF_963989245.1 Nansenia antarctica | reverse complement strand
GGCCTCATACACGATAAATAGTCGTTACACTCGACAATGTGGACATTAAGCACTATATTATCAACGTTATACACGCTATTATGAACGTTATACACGATGTTAAGTCATTTATTACCTTTTAGAGGCTGTTCAAAGTTTCATTTTTCCTCCGCGACGCCATGTTGTTAGCCCCGCGCTAGCTAGCGGACTTTACACTCGATAATACAAGTATTCCTTAACCTTTCAGAAGTGAATTATGTCCTTCCTGGGCTTACAAATCCTCTCATGTCTCTTCACAGTGCCAGACTAGAGTCAAGCTCAACAGGGTCTTCTTTCCCCGCTGATTCCGCCAAGCCCGTTCCCTTGAACCATGCGACTTATAGTCCAGTGCGACTTATATGTGGTTTTTTCCTCTTCATGACCCATTTTTGGCCTGCTGCGACTTATACTCGGGTGCGACTTATAGTCCGGAAAATACGGTAGTTTGAAGGAACAATCCTGTCTGCACCGGCAGCTCGGGTTTCGGAGCAAGACAATCTATCGGCATTAGTCAAATACATGCTCACATCCAGTCATCCGCTCACTGCTCTCCATCAAAAATGGCACATCCATCAATAATATTACATAATAACAACTGCTCTGATTAGATTGCTTAGATTGTTTAATACATCAACGGGGGGAAAAGCGAGATGAACTCGCGAGTGTCATGCTTCCTCCATTGAACGGAAAGTCCTATCTATCCCATTCAAAGTGTTTTAGCCTTCCCCCTTTCCACTGGTAATAAGGAATTGGCAAGAATAGATCGATATAAATAGATCAACATAATGCAGCACTATCATGCACAGATCAGCCTTAAAACATGTAACGTTAGATATATAACGGTGCGACGTATTTCTACGGAAAGGCTGACTGACGCAGGGCTCATTCAATCTCTGCGTTCGTTATAGATACGCTTGCAGCAGCGGGTGAACTCCCGGTTCATTGAGTTTACGGTTAAAAGCATATCTTCTCGGGGTGTCAGCGCGGTGGTTAAGGGCTCAAAATGACCGTATACCGATGGTGAAGTTAGCAAAGGAGTATTGTGTTTGTACCACCTTCATAGCCGGTGTTATTCACGGACAAACACGGTGCCCGGAGGCACCCTTTGCGGGTTAATAACTGTGGTTTACCATGGGTTAGGATAACAATTCAAACGTGTCCGGATAGGGGAGAGGACAGGGAATCTGAAACCATTTGAATGGTGTCGATACTACACTCCTATCACGGTCGACACCGACATTATTTATATATACAGCATTTGGATGTTACCTGCCTGTTAACTGCCGCTTTCAGTTCTACAGGACATCGCCATAATAGCGATTTTTTGTTATGCTTGTTGTAAATAAAAGTTCTATGATGCATTGAAATGACATTAAACTAAGATAATACGATGGTTATCATATTTTTTCAAATCTTTATTAATACGTTATTACAGAAACAGTAAGTGACATTTTCCTAGAGCGAAATCTGTTGTGGTATTTAAAAATGGCGGTTAGTGATGAAATCTATGAACATGGGATGACGATTTCCATTGACCAATCAACGGTGTGCAGCGTCACACGTCACACGCAGCCTGGCAAAAAAGTACCTTTCGGCCCTGTAGTTCCTGCTCTTGAAGGGTAGCTAAAAAAGTACCTTTCGGCCCGGTTCGGCTCGCTTCGGGCCAGCTCGGTTGGCAATGGAAAAAGGATAATAAACAGGTCTGACCCGGGTCGACCCGGGCTGGCACTGTAGTGGAAAAGCACCATAAAGGAGCTGGTCTACTAATGACGCTTTTCCATTATCGGCCCGGCTCGCTTCGGGTCGGGTCGCTTCGGCACGCTTCGGCACGCTTTGGCACGCTTTTGAACAGTTCTGGTTTTCCACTATACACAACAGACCAGGAACTAGTAGGAGGAGTAGGAGATAGTAGGCGGAGTTACGCGTCATAAAAGCGCGCCATGGTGGTGACATATTTTCACGAGACACAACACAGCCACAACAACAGCGACATGGGGGAACTTGAAGCTATCGTATACTTTTTCCTCGGAATGTGGTATATTATTAACCGTGTTTTTTTGGAGAGAAAGAGAAAGAGAGAGAGGAAGCTATGTACACATAATAAAGTCATGTTTTTTGAACCCTTAAAACCACTGCCTTCACTTGTCTGCTTTATGAACTGTTGAACTCCCGGTTCATTGAGTTTACGGTTAAAAGCATAACTTCTCGGGGTGTCAGCGCGGTGGTTAAGGGCTCAAAATGACCGTATACCGATGGTGAAGTTATAGCAAAGGAGTATTGTGTTTGTACCACCTCCATAGCCGGTGTTATTCACGGGCAAAGACGGTGCATAATAGCGATTTTTGTGTTATGCTTGTTGTAAATAAAAGTTCTAGGATGCATTGAAATGACATTAAACTAAGATAATACGATGGTCAGCATAATTTTTTGAATCTTTATTAACTCTTTGACTGCCAGCCATGTTCAGAGCGGAGAGCTCCACACTGCCAGACTTTTGGGGCATTTTCGCTGAACTTTGAAGACCCACCAAATATTGACTTTTCGGACTACATAAACATTGAACATATCTACCAAAACTTTAGACTCTCTTCTTTCATCAGAAAACGAAAGTTTGTTTCTAGCCTCTTTGAGTGTTTAGAAATCGGCCGTAGAACATAGGGTGGTTTCAGCAAAAACACCTGATTTTGACCAATAAACAGAGAAAACGAGCTTTTTCTGCAGAACTTTTTTTTTTTTTTTTTTTTGCTGCACTTTTTCTGTATCATCCGACTCTGAACTGTTTGAAGAGTCGCGCGATGGCCGCGATGCTCCGCAATGCTCCGCGCCGCGTTTGGCACATACCCTGATCCGTTTCGCCATTACTACAACCCACAGCAAGCCACTTCCTTCTCCAGGCTTTTATCGAACTACTGCCCCCATCTGGGACCGAAATACATTACACCCAAGTCTGAAATTCACTCGCTAGGTGTAGAACATGTCAATAACGCGATCCCCGCGAAAATTTTTTTTTTTTCTATAAGACGCCAATTGGCGTCTTTGGCAGTCAACGTTACTATTCTATAAGACGCCAATTGGCGTCTTTGGCAGTCAATGAGTTAATAAGCTATTACAGAAACTGTAGTGACATTTTCCAAGAGCGAATGTGGTATTTAAAGATGGCGGTTAGCGAAGAAATCTATGAACATGGGATGACGATTTCCATTGACCAATCAACGGTGTGCAGCGTCACACGTCACACGCAGCCTGGCAAAAAGGTTCCGGGTCTCAAAAAAGGTTCCTGGGCACGATGGGTAGCTAAAGAAGCGACCCGAACCGACCCGAGCCGACCCGGGCCGACAAATGGAAAAGCGCCAAAGAAGCAGGCCAGCCCGGGTCGACCCGGGCTGGCACCGTAGTGGAAAAGGGGCTTAACAGGCCTATCTAAAGGGGCTGGTCTACTAACAGGCCTATCTAAAGGAGCTGGTCTACTAACAGGCCTATCTAAAGGCGCTGGTCTACTAACAGGCCTATCTAAAGGAGCTGGTCTACTAATGGGGCTTTTCCACTAGAGGGCTGACCCGCTTCTTTGGCGCTTTTCCATTTGTCGGCCTGGGTCGGGTCGGGTCGCTTCTTTAGCTACCCATCCGAGGCAGGAACCTTTTTTGAGACCCGGAACCTTTTTGCCAGGCTGCGTGTGACGTATGACGCTGCACACCGTTGATTGGTCAATGGAAATCGTCATCCCATGTTCATAGATTTCTTCGCCAACCGCCATCTTTAAATACCACATTCGCTCTTGGAAAATGTCACTACAGTTTCTGTAATAGCTTATTAATAAAGATTCGAAAAATTATGCTGACCATCGTATTATCTTAGTTTAATGTCATTTCAATGCATCATATAACTTTTATTTACAACAAGCATAACACAAAAATCGCTATTATGCACCGTCTTTGCCCGTGGATAACACCGGCTATGAAGGTGGTACAATCACAATACTCCTTTGCTAACTTCACCATCGGTATACGGTCATTTTGAGCCCTTAACCACCGCGCTGACACCCCGAGAAGTTATGCTTTTAACCGTAAACTCAATTAACCGGGAGTTCACCCGCTGCTGCTCGCAGCACCGCGCCTGCTGGTTTAAACTCCTGTTGACAGCGGGGGGTGGGAATAGTTTTACCAGGGAATTCGCTCCGCGCTGTGTCGACCGTGATAGGAGTGTAGTATCGACACCATTCAAATGGTTTTGGATTCCCTGTCCTCTCCCCTATCCGGACACGTTTGAATTGTTATCCTAACCCACGGTAAACCGAAGTTATTAACCCGCAAAGGGCACCGTGTTTGCCCGTGAATAACACCGGCTATGGATGTGGTACAATCACAATACTCCTTTGCTAACTTCACCATCGGTATACGGTCATTTTGAGATCTTAACCACCGCGCTGACACCCCGAGAAGTTATGCTTTTAACCGTAAACTCAATGAACCGGGAGTTCATCCGCTGCTGCAAGCGTATCTATAACGAACGCGGAGATTGAATGAGCCCCGCGTCAGTCAGCCTTTCCGTAGAAATACGTCGCACCGTTATATATCTAACGTTACATGTTTTAAGGCTGATCTGTGCATGATAGTGCTGCATTATGTTGATCTATTTATATCGATCTATTCTTGCCAATTCCTTATTACCAGTGGAATGGGGGAAGACTAAAACACTTTGAATGGGATAGATAGGACTTTCAATGAAGCATGATACTCGCGAGTTCATCTCGCTTTTCCCCCCGTTGATGTATTAAACAATCTAAGCAATCTAATCAGAGCAGTTGTTATTGTGTAATATTATTGATGGTTGTGCCATTTTTGATGGACAGCAGTGAGCGGATGACTTGATGTGAGCATGTATTTGACTAATGCCGATAGTCTTGCTCCGAAACCGGAGCTGTCTACAGCGGATTCAAACTACTCAACGTGTCAGGAGAAATAAAAATAGAATTGTGTCGGCATTTCCCTGGTTGCGAGATCTAAACTAGTCTACTAGAACTGAAAGCGGCAAGTTACAGGCACTTAACATTACATGTTGTAAGGCTGATCTGTGCACGATAGTGCTGCATTTTGACAATATTCTTATCGCATTTCCCCCTGCTGATCTGTATAGCGGGGGGAATCTTATGAATAACACGGCACACAATGATACTACAGTTCATAAGGCAGACAAGTGAAGGCAGTGGTTTTAAGGGTTCAAAAAACATGACTTTATTATGTGTACATAGCTTCCTCTCTCTCTTTCTCTTTCTCTCCAAAAATCACGGTTAATAATATACCACATGCCGAGGAAAAAGTATACGATAGCTTCAAGTTCCTCCATGTTGCTATTGTTGTGGCTGTGTTGTGTCTCGTGAAAATATACGTCACCACCATGGCGCGCTTTTATGACGCGTAACTCCACCTACTATCGCCTACTCCTCCTACTCGTTCCTGGTTTGTTGTGTATAGTGGAAAACCAGAACTGTTCAAAAGCGTGCCGAAGCGAGCCGACCCGAAGCGATCCGGGCCGATAGTGGAAAAGCGGCATAACAGGCCTATCTAAAGGAGCTGGTCTACTAACAGGCCTATCTAAAGGAGCTGTTCGTAAATTGCAGCTCATCCAAAATGCCGCTGCTAGAGTCCTAACAAAAACTACGAAGTTTGAACACATTACACCAATCCTGAGATCTCTACACTGGCTACCAGTCTCTCAGAGAATTGAATTCAAAGTACCGTACTTCTAATTGCATACAAATCACAAAACGGTCTTGGACCAAAACACATATCAGATCTCCTCCCACCCTATATTCCAGCAAGGCCCCTAAGGTCAGCTGAGACTAATCAGCTAATCATTCCAAGAGTGAAAACAAAACACGGTGCAGGAGCTTTCAGAGCAGACACCGCCTAATAACCCGGCCGTGGGTCAGGCCTGTGTGTTGGATAAGTCGCCTGCGGAGCTGCCAAACAAGCATCGTTCTGCAGTCGCCCTTTTGGGAAACGTTCAAGAATGTTCCAGACTGCTAATGAGTTCTTCAGTGCGGAGGGGGGGGGGGGGGTTATCACGAGGAGAAGACAGGAAGTACCTTAAAAAGAAGTCAGTTGGCTTTCTGTCATTAGTCACCAAGTTCTCACCCCCTGAACCTGGTTTCTCACTCCAGACTCTCAGGGTCTGAACCTGGTGTCTCACTCCAGACTCTCAGGGTCTGAACAGAGTTAAGCATCAGACCACCACACCCCTCCAGTCAGTCACCCCAGGGGAGTCATGTGTGTCTCCTAGCAGAACAGACCAGTCAGAGCAGAGCCGTGTTCAGGGTCTGGGTGTCAGGTTGTGTCAGGGCAGGTGAGACAGGGAGGGAGTGGCACCGTGACTCCAGAACACCTCAGCGCTCTAAAGCACCGCCCCGGGCCTGGGCTCACGCTCGCTCTATCAGATGAATCACTGCTGAGTCATCAGTACCTGAACATCCCTCCCCTCCAGGCCCGGGCTGGGCTGGGCTTGGCACCACTCCACAGCCAACCTGCTATCACAGGATGTATCTGTTATCAGATAGCAGGGATTTCTCTTAAGTATTTGGGAATTCCTGTTTTGTCGTCGTCGTCCCCCCTCCCCTCCCACACACACACACACACACACACACACACACAACCTTAACGTCTGTTTGTCTACTACGGCTAATTTACGATGGATCCCTTGGCTGAGACAGGGCCTTGTGGCTCTCTGGAGTCTGGTTGTCAAATACTGCCCTGAGGTACCAGAACCTGAGGACACACAATGGCTCCATTCAGAGGGGCTCTGCTCTTCCCAGCGTCTGGCCAGGGAGGGAGGAGGGGGAGGTGGGGGAGGGAGGAGGGTGAGGTAGGGGTGTGGGAGGGGGAGGGAGGAGGGTGAGGTGGGGGAGGGAGGAGGGTGAGGTAGGGGTGGGGGAGGGGGAGGGAGGAGGCTGAGGTAGGGGTGGGGGAGGGAGGAGGGTGAGGCAGGGGTGGAGGAGGGTGAGGTAGGGGGAGAGAGGAGGGTGAGGCAGGGGTGGGGGAGGGAGGAAGGTGAGGTAGGGGTGGGGGAGGGAGGAGGGGGAGGTAGGGGAGGGAGGAGGGTGAGGTAGGGGAGGGAGGAGGGTGAGGCGGGTGAGGCAGGGGTGGGGGAGGAAGGAGGGGGAGGTAGGGGTGGGGGAGGAAGGAGGGTGAGGTAGGGGTGGGGGAGGAAGGAGGGTGAGGTAGGGGTGGGGGAGGGAGGAGGGTGAGGCAGGGGTGGGGGAGGGAGCAGGGTGAGGCAGGGGTGGGGGAGGAAGGAGGGTGAGGCAGGGGTGGGGGAGGGAGGAGGGTGAGGCAGGGGTGGGGGAGGGAGCAGGGTGAGGCAGGGGTGGGGGAGGGAGGAGGGGGAGGTAGGGGTGGGGGAGGGAGGAGGGTGAGGTAGGGGTGGGGGAGGGAGGAGGGTGAGGCAGGGGTGGGGGAGGGAGGAGGGTGAGGTAGGGGTGGGGGAGGGAGCAGGGTGAGGTAGGGGTGGGGGAGGGAGGAGGGTGAGGCAGGGGTGGGGGAGGGAGGAGGGTGAGGTAGGGGTGGGGGAGGGAGGAGGGTGAGGCAGGGGTGGGGGAGGGAGGAGGGTGAGGTAGGGGTGGGGGAGGGGGGAGGCAGGGGAGGCAGGGGTGGGGGAGGGAGGAGGGGGAGGCAGGGGTGGGACGACGCTTGTTGTTCGGCCCTGCCAAGTTGAACAGCCTTGCTGCCGGGTCATTATCAGGGTCATTATCAGGGTCATTATCAGGGTCATTATCAGGGTCATTATCAGGGTCATTATCAGGGTCATTATCAGGGTCATTATCAGGGTCATTATCAGGGTCATTATCAGGGTTTGTGTGTCTGACAGGAGAAGATCCAGAAGCTGTATGAGAGGAAGCTGCACGGAGACTTTGACACAAACAGCCACATCCAGAAGAAGAAAGAGTTCAGGAACCCCAGGTACACACACACACACACACACACACACACACACACACACACCTACACCTACACAAAATGTAAATGTAGTCATGATGTTGATTTATAGAATTTGTTGTGTGTGTGTTTATAGAATTAGTTGTGTGTGTGTGTGTGTGTGTTAATATACTTTGTTGTGTGTTTATATCATTTGTTGTGTTAGTGTGTATGTGTTTATATCATTTGTTGTGTGTGTGTGTGTGTGTGTGTGTGTCCACAGTATCTATGAGAAACTCATCCAGTTCTGTGGCATCGATGAACTTGGAACAAACTACCCCAAGGACATGTTCGACCCACACGGCTGGTCTGAAGACCACTACTACGAAGCTCTGGGTGAGTCAGACATATCTGGGACGCTGTGGGGTTTTTGTTTAAGCGTTATGGAAGGAGAAGCCGTGGTATATCGTGGATCGGCACAGCTAGCGGGGTGGTTAGGCACGACGCGAAGTGGAGTGCCGTTATATATACACCCCCTAGCCGTGCTTCTCGTTCCATAACGCTTTTATACAACGGTTACCACATTTATCGATCAATATTTCACAAAAGAAAGACCAGACAAACTTCGGTTGCGATAGGTGCGATTGGTTCAATAACGGTAATATATCCAAAGCGGAGTACAATGTTTCCTCCAGGATTTTTTACATTAGTGGTGGGGTGGTGAGTTTTCGCGCACGCATTTTTTTCTCGTGCACGTGCATGAAATGCGCACTGGCGCTCAAAACAAAGACGTAATTTCACCAAAAACTAGAGGTTAAGTCATTAAAGCCGAGCTGGTGATTTTATATAGAAGGTGATCAAATACCAAGATATCCTACAGCTGCAGCAGAACATGCGGAACGCGCATACAGCACTGAACATCGGTTACCGTATAATATACATTATGGCCGGATGGCGTCCTGGGACGGGTGCTGAGGGACTGCGCCGACCAGCTGGCCGGGGTTTTCACCAACATCTTCAACCAGTCCCTGTCCCAGGCCACCATCCCACCCTGCCTGAAAACCTCAACTATCATCCCAGTCCCGAAGAAAAGCACGGTGAGCTGCCTAAACGACTACCGCCCTTTGGCACTCACACCAATCATCATGAAGTGCTTCGAGAAACTAGTCCGGGCCCACATACTCACACGCCTCCCGCCCAACCTGGATCCATACCAGTTCGCCTACAGAGCCCACAGGTCCACAGAGGACGCCATCGCGACGACTCTCCACGCCACTCTATCCCACCTGGAGAGGGGAAACAGCTACGCGAGACTGCTCTTTGTGGACTTCAGCTCTGCCTTCAACACCATCCTTCCAGACAGGCTAGTGACCAAACTACTAGACCTGGGACTATCACACTCTATATGTGCATGGATCAAGGACTTCCTGACCGACCGCCCCCAGAGGGTGCGGGTGGGCTCCCACACCTCCACAGCCCTCAGACTCAGCACTGGGTCCCCCCAGGGCTGCGTGCTAAGCCCCATCCTCTACAACCTCTACACCTACGACTTCACCCCCGTCCACCCCAGCAACTCCATCGTAAAGTTTGCAGACGACACCACCGTGGTGGGCTGCATCTCGGGGGAGGACGAGGCGGCGTACAGGGATGAGGTAGAGCAACTGAGCAAGCTGTGCAAGGTTAACAACCTGCTGCTGAACAAGTCAAAGACCCAGGAAATCATCGTGGACTTGAGGAGGAAAAAGTCAGAGATCCAGCCCCTGCTCATCGACGGAGAGAGCGTGGAGAGAGTCTCAGCCCTCCGATTCCTGGGGGTGCACATACAGGATGACCTGTCCTGGAAGAACAACACAGCAGCCACCATCAAGAAGGCACAACAGCGGCTCTACTTCCTGAGAGTCCTCAGGAAGGAACACAACAAGCAGGAGATAATGGTGGCCTACTACCGCGGCGCAGTGGAGAGCATCCTCACCTACGGCATCTGCAACTGGTTCTCCAGCTGCACAACCGCGGAGAGAAATGCGCTGCAGAGAGTCGTGAGAACAGCCCAGAAGATCACCGGCGCCCCCCTCCCCTCTCTGGAAGAGCTGTACAACACACGCTGTCTCAGGAAGGCCTCCAAGATCTCCAGAGACCCAACCCACCCTGGGTACGAACACTTTGCCCGGCTGCCCTCGAAAAGGCGTTACAGGACCATGGCCGCAAGGACAAACAGACTGAAGCACAGGTTCTACCCCAGGGCCATCCAGGCCCTGAACACAGCAAAGACCTAGGTTCTGGGCCCTGGACAGTCTGGACGGATTGATGGCAGCTGCTGGACTGAAAAAATCTGGTGTAGTGCTGAGGCACAAATATGTACATTTCAAGCCTGCAAACTGCGACACTTCAAATGAATGTGCAATAACACTATGTGCAATATGACAACCCTAGTCGTCTATCTGTACAGTATAGTATAGTGGATAGTGTACATAGCCTTTATTTATGTAAACCAGCTCCTTCCCTTCTTGTGTTTTTTTTTCTTTTTTTTTCTTTCCTAGCACCAGGGGAGCCACCCCTCCTAAATTTCGTTGTTTGGTACCTGTACTATAGCAATGACAATAAAGACCATTCATTCATACATGTGACTGACAGATACGCCCAAGACACTGACACACACAGAAAGATCATCAGCTCATCGAATATGAAGTACACAAGAGTAGAGTACACATGGAACCGGGAACGTGCATACAGCACTGAACCACATCCGTAGAATATAAACTTGTGACTGACAGTCACATACATACATACACACACACACACAATGAAATATCATCAGCTCATCAATACAAAGTAGGCCTACATGAGAGTACACGCACAAAACCGGCTAACGTTACTCACTAACTGTTTACACAAGTAAAATCACAGTGTGACAGATTCGGTAAACAACCAACAGCAAGGTAATGCATCAGCTGAGTTAAAGAAAACCAATTCTTACCTTTGATGACATGAGCCTTGTTTACCCGTACCTCCGACGTTCTGTTCGTGATGATTTTAGAGACAATAGATTATTTTTGCCCCGCGCATTTTGCCCTGTAATTAGACCATGCGACCACACCTTGTGTCTCTTATTGTCCAAATGTTCCCTGAATTTTAGCTGCATGTTTTTCCAGCAAATCCGTTGTCAATAAAAATTAGACTCCCCTTCTTTCCCCCTGCCTACTATGTCGTGGGCATACTATGCCTACTAATACTGTGTCGTTTATGACATTTACCAACATTTATGCTATGAATAGTTCGAAGCTAGCGTTAGGTGCGAGGCTGCTCGGTTAACCCATTAGCGGGAACATTATTTGTTTCACAAAATAGGCTGATTTAGTTGACCATGAACATCAGAGACTACATTACTAGGGATGCACCGAACATTCGGCCACCGAATGTATTCGGCCGAATATCGCAAAATAAAGCGCATTCGGCCTTTGGCCGGATGTGTGAAAACACCGAATGTTTACGACCGAATAGTGGGCGTGTTTTGATGACGCAATCAAACAGTGTAAGCATCCCATGCTGCTCAGCGAATGAGACGAGCATTGACTGCATGCTGCTACGTCTTATAATTAGCCTACAGAAAACATGTCGGCAGTTTGGGAATATTTCAAGGTTTCTGACAGAGACACAAGAATGGCCATTTGCCAACGCTGTTCGGCTGAAATATCTAGAGGGGGAACATCGGCAAAAAACTTCTCCACTTCAAGTTTGATCTGCCACTTGAAGTCACGACACCCCAAACAGCATGCCGATTACCAGAAAAAAACAGCAACCAAAAAGAAAGTTCCTCCCAGCACACCGACGCTATCTGTGGCCGAAGTATTTGAAAAAGCCAAAACATTTAGTAGGGACAGTGCCAAAGCAAAGGGCATTACTGAAAAAATAATGGAATTCATGGCCATGGACGATCAACCATTTTCTGTTGTGGAGGACGTTGGATTTCGTAGGCTTATAAACCACATTGAGCCCCGTTACCCTATGCCTAGTAGAAGGTATTTTTCAGACGTGTGCTTACCTGACATGTACAACGTTGTCGCAACTCACATCCACGAGCTCTTGGCTACAGACATTTCAGCCCTCAGCTTCACTACTGACATTTGGAGCTCTGACGTGAGCCCCACCAGCATGCTGAGTCTAACCGCACAGTGGATAGATACAGATTTTAAGATGCAAAAGATTTTGCTTCATTCACAAGAGTTTAGGGGGTCACATACAGCAGCAGCGATCTCCGAGGCATTCGCCGGCATGTTTGACACTTGGCGTATTGACCGATCAAAAGTGCATGCCATAGTCAGGGACAACGCAAGAAATATGGCAAAAGCGATGGAAGACAGCCATCTAAAAGGTTTACCGTGCATGGCCCACACTCTTCAATTAGCCATTAACGAGGGAGTGTTGAGTCAGCGCAGTATAGCTGATATCATAGCGATAGGCAGAAAAATTGTGGGCCACTTTAAGCATTCTCCGCTTGCCTATTCGCGGTTACAAACTGTTCAAGAACAATTCGGGATGGCACCAAAAAGGCTCCAACAAGATGTGAGCACAAGGTGGAACAGTACGTATTACATGCTGGAAAGCCTTTTTGCGCCTGGCTGCATATATAGCAGATTATGATCTGCCCGCAATATTCACTGCACACCAGTGGGTGTTAATTGAGAACATTCTCTCTCTCCTCGCCCCCTTTGAGCAAATAACAAAGGAGATAAGCTCATCTAATGCTACTGTTGCAGACGTTATCCCCTTAATTGTGGCACTAAAGCGTCTTTTAGGCAAAGAGGTTGAAACAGACCACAGAGTGAAAACTGCTAAAAGTACACTCTTAGAGGCTGTCAGCACACGTTTTAGGCAGGTGGACTACGAACCCCTGTACTGCATCGCGACTGTACTAGATCCGCGATATAAAAATATATACTTTGATGTGGGGGGAAAGCAGCGTGCGCGCGAAATGATCCAGGCACAGTTGGAAACGACACTTGGTGATGGAGACGGGGCGCACAGCGCAGAGTGCGCGGTGCGGCAAAAAAGGGCACGTACAACAGACGAGGCAAGCGCACCGTCGCTGTTTGACATGTTTGATGAAATTCTTGAAGAGAATCCAAACCCCGGGCAGACGACAAGTGCAACCGCTCAACAACTGGATGGTTATCTCTCCGAAGTCACCATCCCCAGGAGTGATAACCCTCTGGAATATTGGAGGACAAACCAAGGCCGCTTTCCTGACCTGGCACACATGGCTCGCAGGTACTTGTCTGCTCCATGCACAAGCACAGACAGCGAGAGACTGTTTAGTGCTGCATCTCATGTTATTGATGAGAAGAGGAACAGACTTTCTTGCGAGAAAGCAGAGAAGTTACTCTTCATAAAGAAAAACCTGCCACTTTTCCTGAATAAGTAGGCTTATATTGTTTTAAAGGGCAGCCAGTTATTCATTAGTTTTATTTATCCCTATGCACATTTTTGTTATATATTGTGTAACTGACATGCCATAGCTGACAAGCTACACATACATAAGTTATATACATACGTTATACAGACAGATTTAATTTGAGCAGTCAGTCAAGTATAGGCATAATGTTGTTTGTTTGTTTTCTAATGTTTTGTTAAAATGAAAAAAGTTTAAACAAATTTGTTAAAATGTTAAATATGGTCTTTTACGAAAAGAAGTAGCCTAGTAAAAAGTAGGCTCAAAGCACTTTTATCCCAATGCACTTTTTTGTTGTAGGCCTACAAAGATTTTCTTTCAGCAGCTATTCAGGGAAAACAAAAACATTTAATTTGACTGATTTATTTTATTTATTGTGCTTTGTTGGTATAGACCAGGGGTGCCCAATACGTCGATCGCGATCGACCGGTCGATCGCAAAGGTAGTATGGGTAGATCGCATGGCATTGAACAACAACAAAAAAAGTTCAAAAAATAAAATAAAAAAAAAGTTCAAAAAAAGAAAAGAAAACTTCGCCTATCATCCATCCTCACTATGGCTTTTGCCACTTGATTGACGTACAGGTAAGCCAGTCTGCGATCTGATCTTTTCACCTAACACACGGTTCACCACGCATGCGCAGTCAACAGCGCCAACTACAAAATACAAAATACCGGCGAGACTAATTAACTAGTTAGCCTTCCAATTTCTACTATTTACTACTAAAGAAAGGGTATACAAATGAGTGGGGAAGCTGGACCAAGTAAGAAACCAATAACGTATAACTTCCATCCAGAATGGGAGGAGGACTTTTACACGATGTGATATTGGAAGTGCGTCTGTCTGATCTGCAGATCTACGATGGCTGTTAGAAGGGAAATGTGGCAAAAGAGCGAAAACGTACAGCTGTAACGATAGCTTCTTATCGCGTCAGTCACGTTCTTGTTAAACACAAGAAGTCGTTCAAAGACGGCGAAATTGTGAAAAAAGCGTTTCTCGAGGCTGCAGATTGCCTTTTCGATGACAGATCCACAGTGGCTGATGACACCTTGCAGCCTGCCTACACCTTGCAACCAGCTCCTACAGCCCTGACTACTAGAAACTAGCTGCCTCCTCCCAGTGCCAGGTCTCCCACTAAGGTAGAGAAATGCATTTATTTCCTCCTTTCAAACTAGGGAATTACCTGTTTTGTATCTGGTTTACTTTTCTGTTTGTTGGATCAGTAGTTGGCTATGGTACTGCAGACTGGCTGTCAGTGTGTGAGTGAGAGAAAGTGAGTGTGTGTGTGTGTGTGTGTGTGTGTGTGTGTGTGTGTGTGTGTGTGTGTGTGTGTGTGTGTGTGTGAAGAGGGAGAGAGAGGGGGAGAGAGAGGGAGGGTTTGTGCTATGGCTCCCTATGCAGACTGGCAAATGTGTGTGTGTGTGTGTGTGTGTGTGTGTGTGTGTGTGTGAGAATGTGTGTGAGCGAGAATAGCTAAGAGGGAGGGTTTGTGATGGTCTTCTCCTGTGGCTGTGTGACAGAGAGAGGGAAAGTGTATTGTGAGTTTACTATGCAGGCTGGGAACTGTGTGTGTGTGTGTGTGTGTGTGTGTTTGTAGTACGTGCATGTACATTTGCGATGTTGAAACTAGACTGGTAGATCTTGGCAGACTGGCTACTTGAAAAGTAGATCTTGGTTCCAAAAAGTGTGAGCACCCCTGGTATAGACTGATGTCTGCTGGAATGTTCAATAAAAGTTTTTTTTTTTCAATCTCAATTTCTTTCTTTGAGAAGCATGAATAAAAAGCAAAATGTATTTAGTTTATGCAATGATAAAAATTAAAAACGGCCGATACACATTCGGTATTCGGTATTCGGCCAAGTGTTTCCTTAAATTCGGCTTCGGCCTCGGCCAAGAATTTTCATTTCGGTGCATCCCTATACATTACGAATGTTCATTAAAATACTTGTATACTGAGCACTGGTATAAGTGAACATGAACCAGAGAACAGCAGTAAATGCAATAACCCACAGTCGTCGCTAATGATGTTGCATTTTCGATTAGGAAATGGGCTTAAAGGCACCGGCGATGGGCGAAGAGAGAGAGAGAGGAGAGTGATTTCCTGAAATCCAAATGTCCCGCGAAATTCGGACCAATCACAAAACAGTTTTGCAAGCGCGTCGCCTTGCGCACCTGTTGAGAGCGATACAGTCTCGATTGCAGTGCGAACACAAACGACGAGGTTAATTGTAACATATTGTAACTAGGGATGTCCCGATCCCACTTTTTCACTACCGATACCGATACCTGGGCTTCGGGTATCTGCGAAGCCCAGGATACCGATCCGATATTTGTATACATTTTTTGGCCCCTGAATAATAACAAATACCTCCCCAGTCCACACCAACAACAGTTAAATTAAAGACTGCCAGCCTTTATTAAAGCAACAAATGTGACGTGTTGTGGATTGGAACTACGGATCATAAGCTTTCAAATGATGTGTCATACATTGAAATCCGAAAAAAGATGACGAAGTTAGAGTCATTTGAATGTTGTTAGACGTCAGGCACATATGGGGTTAACCTCTTTGTAATGAAACCGGAAGCACACAGCGCTACGAACTATGAGAGCGTATGCGCATTTTAAGCGCATATAGGACTCGCGTGAAGCATTTCTGCGACACGCGTTTCTGTTCACTGTTTTCATTCCCTCATCGCTTATATACACATAAGTTTGACTGCGCATGACAGTAGTTCAGCTGTCTCTTAGTCACACTGGTGCGATTGAATGTATTTCCAAGTCGCACAGAAATATATTCACTCGCAAATGAAAACCAAAACAGTCACACTATCGAGCCCGGTCATGCACGTGACCACTGGCTACTACTGTTGTCGTCACTTGAGTGACACGCCAGATCGGGCACGCGGATCGGAGCCTTTTTTTTTTCTGGTCCGATCTGCGATCCAGCATTCAGGACCAATATCGCGGCGATATCCGATATCAGTATCGGATCGGGACATCCCTAATTGTAACTTACTACACCCTAAATCGTAACGAAATGTAGGTCTGAAAGTGTCCTAAATCTAGCTTTAATCTGCTTTTTTTCTGTTCTCCGGTCATAATAACTGAATCAGTTAGTGACTGAGAAAATGTGTTCGTGGCGGCCCGCCACAAATTAATGCATATAGAGGAAACACTGGAGTAATATGAAAAGATGTGTCAACATTCCATTTAGCCGTGCGTATATCATGGATATCGGCACAGCTGGAAGGCAAACTGACCAATAGAGACAATGGACCGGATCTATCCTTTGTATAATTTGTGTTGTTGAGTAATGTGAACATGTTTTCCGGGCGGCTGGGTTTAACAGCGCTGGACTGACTGACTGACTGACTGACTGGTGTTCTGCCTCTCTCTCTCTCTCTCTCTCTCTCTCTCTCTCTCTCTCTCTCTCTCCTGCAGCCAAAGCCCAGAAGGTGGAGATGGATAAGATGGAGAAGGCCAAGAGAGAGAAGACCAAGGTATAGTGCTTATGGAAAGTCTACACCTCCTTTCAGAATGCTCTCCTTGTGTTGCCCCAAATCCTGAATACATTCAATTAAGATTTATTTTTATTTTTACCACTGATAAATAGAATGGTAAATGGACTGACTTATTCCAAAGCACTTTACAACGGCCTCTCATTCACCCGTTCACACACACATTCACACACCGATGGCGGCAAGCTACCATGCAAGGCGCCGGCCCGCTCATTGGGAGCATTTTAGGGTACAGTGTCTTGCCCGAGGAGACCTTGACATGTGGCCAGCCGATCTGCCGACCTTGCGATCATTAGACGGCAACTCTACCTCCTGAGCCTGTAGTAGCTCATCTGTGTTTATCTTCTAACAAGTTACTCAATAAGGTTCAGTTGAATCAGTGACGATCAGGTTGTCGCTACAAACGGAGCGGATTGGAGAGGAACAAAACTCCTGAGGAAGGAGAGACTTAACAACCGTCTCCAGAGTCTTAACAACCTCCAGAGTCTTAACAACCGTCTCCAGAGTCTTAACAACCGTCTCCAGAGTCTTAACAACCTCCAGTCTTAACAACCTCCAGAGTCTTAACAACCTCCAGAGTCTTAACAACCTCCAGAGACTTAACAACCTCC
>NC_137681.1:33172115-33182115 GCF_963989245.1 Nansenia antarctica | reverse complement strand
ATGAAAGTTACGGTGAATAAAAAAACGTCATGCTGCCTTTTCACTTTCGTGATTGCCTCGTTTTTTCGTCATGGCGTTGGTTGCTATGGTGAAACCCAACGTGTGTTCTGACTCCTTCAGTACAGTAGCTGTTTCTTTGTTCCACAGCGCTCCGGTGTTGCCTAGCAACAGTGTGTGGTGTAGTGTTTGTGTAGGGCTTAATGAGGCCGGCTGCAGCAGTGAGCAGGCTATTGTAAAATACGTGATTCTTTTTTGTAAGATTTTATTTTTTTTCATTTTCCATTTTCTTTTTACACAAAACATTATACACACATTACTTGACAAACATCACAATACATCACAACTTGACAAACATCACAACACATCTCAAATTGACATACATCACAACGCATCACAGCTTGACATACCTCACAACACATCACAACTTGACATACATCACTACACATCACAACTTGACATACATCACACACATCACAGCTTGACATACATCACAACACATCACGACTTGACATACATCACAACACATCACAACTTGACATACATCACAACACATCACAACTTGACATACATCACCACACCTCACAGCTTGATATACATCATAACACATCACAACTTGACAAACATCACAACACATCACACCTTGACAAACATCACAACACATCCTAACATCCCAAAGCCCCACTTCTTTTTTTTTTTTTTTTTTAAACCGTCTAAAGTCTATCCCAGTTTACCCCCTATACTTTATCTAACTAATAATTCTAATGCATACTCAAATTAATCTCTTAGTACTATGTTTCTTGCACTATCTTTACGTCTTAGCTAAGGCCTTCACTATCTCTCCCCATATCTTTTCAAACTGATCTTTCTTATTATTGTCTATGGCTAAATTCTTCTCTATATTGGTATAATAAAGAATTTCGTTTTTCCATTGTTGTAGTGTTGGAGGTTTAATTGATTTCCAACTTCCAAGTATTAGTTTTTTAAATATAATTGATGAGTACATAATTATCCACCCCCTAGGGTATCTTACTGTGGCTACATCCTGGAAAAGACAGATTGAAGGATCAAATTCGTGATTCTAATTGCCATTGTTTGTGTTCTAAAAGCATTCAGCAGTATTCATGTATTCATGCTGTTGTCCTCACCAAGGCTGTGTGTGTGTCTCTGTCTCTCTCTCTCTCTCTCTCTCTCTCTCTCTCTCTCTCTCTCTCTCTCTCTCTCTCTCTCACTCAGGACCTGGTCTGTACCTAAATCAAATCAAATTGTATTTGTATAGCGCATTTCTTACAAGATGCAACTCAATGCGCTTCACACAATGAACATTTTCAGTCAATCAGTCAATCAATCAATCAATACTGACAGAGCCGTGAGCAGGCAAAAGTAAAAACCTGTACACTATGTAGCCAGGAAAATTCCCTTGCAGCCCTCTACACATAGAGCGACTACTAGCCAGTTTGCCTACCAGTACCCAGCGGCGGGCCCCCACACCCCCCCCCGGGGAGCCCCCACCGCCCCACGCACCCAGCCCGCCCCACCACCAGCACACCCGGCCCAGCCAAGCAAGCACAGACCAAAGAGGCCCCGCACAAGGACGGCCAAGCAGGTGCCCCGGCGGCGGAACAGACCAGGCACACGGGGCAGCCGGGGGGCCCCAAGGGGAGGCCAAGGACCACCGGCACAAAGCAAGGGCAAAAAACCTGTACACCATGTATCCAGGAAAAGTTCCTTGCATATTATCGGCGTACACACTGTCCATAAATTTAGTGTTATATCTGCATCGTTCTGCATCCAGCATGGTCACAGGTCCTGCCAAAAGAGAATCTTAAGCACAGTTATGATGCAACAACACAATAAAGACAATAAAGATGACAGCAATACAACCTGATGGTGGTCCTGGTACACCCTTGTACCGGTTCCAATACTGCTCTAGGTGCTACTGGGAGCTGACAGTGCCTCATCAGCACCCGGGTCCATTTTCCTGTCAACACAAATCTCAAGACACGAGTATGGTGTAATGGCCTAGTGATCCTAGTTCTATAATGTCCAATGTCTCCCTTAGTATCAAAAGGTGACATTGAATAAGTAGGTTTTGAGGTCACGCTTAAAAATGTCCTGAGTTTTAGACAACCTCAGGCCCTCAGGTAGTAACTCACCTGGTCTGTCTGTACCTAGTAACTCACCTGGTCTGTACCTAGTAACTCACCTGGTCTGTCTGTACCTAGTAACTCACCTGGTCTGTCTGTCTGTACCTAGTAACTCACCTGGTCTGTCTGTACCTACTAACTCACCTGGTCTGTACCTAGTAACTCACCTGGTCTGTCTGTACCTAGTAACTCACCTGGTCTGTCTGTACCTAGTAACTCACCTGGTCTGTACCTAGTAACTCACCTGGTCTGTCTGTCTGTCTGCCTGTCTGCTGCCAAGCACATGAGAAGACAGTTCAGTGTTATTGTGGCCAAGCTCTATTGACTGAAGGCATTGGCCTGAATCTAGCCAGAGGAATTTCTACCTCTCTCTCTCTCTCTCTCTCTCTCTCTCTCTCTCTCTCTCTCTCTCTCTCTCTCTCTCTCTCTCTCTCTCTCTCTCTCTCTCTCTCTCTCTCTACTTTCGGAGCAGTTTGAGAATGCATGTGTTTTCCAGGGCAGAGATTTACACCGATCTTTTCTTCTACCTCTTTTCCCCCCTCCTTTCTCTCCTATCTCCACATCTGACTTCCATCCAGCAGGACAGATGAGACACAGCCCTCTGACTTCTGAAGAGCCGCTGGAGGTCAAAGGTCACTGAGTGAAGTTCCACTGCCTCCGCCGCCGGCAAGCTAAGAACTCTATCTGGGTTCACATGGAATTCGGAAACCTAATATTGACATAGGAGCCACTGTGAGGCTTATTTGTTGTTTGTTTTTTTAGCACCACACTGGACTAAGACTAATAGCCTAGCCTTCTATCATCGTATTGAAGCCCAGTCACCTGGGCTTGGTGCAGAGGGGGGGATGTCCCATATGGCTCCAGTGTTTCTGTCGTAACAGGTAAGCCGTCGCCTTAACCACTGAGAGAAGGTTGTTATTCTCTCCGTAATGACTATGGTTTAGGATCTGAGGTTTGGCTCCAATCTGATTCTAGATAGTAGGGCAGCTTTAAGTAGGCTATTCAAGTCAGGTCTTCGCTTCATTTAAAAGAGAGAGAGTGAGAGAGTGTCGGTGTGTCAGTAACCGAGGTAACGTGGAGGTAATAACAGGAGGGAGGAGGAGGTGACTTATCTGTCTGGAGGAAAAGCTACTCAACACTCATCAGGGTCTCTGAACACGTTGTGAACCGCTTAGTCGTCCAAGATGAGGTTGACTCAGGGAACTGTGGAGAGAGAACATGAGGAAGACAGCCCTTAGTGTTAGGGTCTCATCTTCAGGTCAACATCTGGGCCTGTTCCTGTCGACGCGTTTGTTGACTAACATTTTTGGAAGCTGTGTTCATGGAGACCAGATTCCTCTTGCGGTCTCAGCCTGTCAGCGAGAGGAGAGGCCCCCCCCTCATCCCCCCTCAGCCCAAAATGTTCCTCAGCCGTCAAGAATGTGAGGCGTTATTTAAGAGTGCGTTTCTGACAGGCGGTGGATGGGGTTGGCACGCTAGGCGGCTTGTTTGGCATGGCCGCCGCCAGCCTCTTCAGATGCCTGTGGGCACACCACCAAATGAACAAGACTGTGGGCACACCACCAGATGAACAAGACTGACACCACCAGATGAACAAGACTGCGGAACACGAAGCAGACTTAAGAACAGTGTCAGCTTCAGCATGTCAGATCTAAGGAGATGGAGTACGCTTAGTTCCAAAAGCGTTTTTTTTATTGATGATTATACACCATGTCAATAACTGTGGTAGTTAACTAAACATTACTGGCAGCTTTCCATTAGGTGAAGGACCTCAATACTCGGGTGGGACAGAGGCAATATAAACCCATAACCTATTGTTCTGTTCTCCCTCCCTCTCTCTCTCTCTCTCTCTCTCTCTCTCTCTCTCTCTCTCTCTCTCTCTCTCTCTCTCTCTCTCTCTCTCTCTCTCTCTCTCTCTCTCTCCGTTCCTC
This sequence comes from Nansenia antarctica, assembly GCF_963989245.1. NCBI lineage: Eukaryota > Metazoa > Chordata > Actinopteri > Argentiniformes > Microstomatidae > Nansenia > Nansenia antarctica. Next base: position 33,178,040 of record NC_137681.1, on the reverse strand, counting down.
CCTTTCCCTCTCCCCCTCTTCCTTTCTGTGTTTTGGGACTATCATTTTTTGTACAAATTATACATTTATTCTCCCTCTCATTTTCTCAGTATCTTTCCCTCCCTTGTGAAGTAAAAGTACACTGTACTGCTGTGTGTGTGTGTGTGTGTGTGTGTGTGTGTGTGTGTGTGTGTGTGTGTGTGTGTGTGTGTGTGTGCGTGCGCGCGCGGTGTGTGTGTGTGTGTGTGTGTGTGGTGAGACACATGCCTGTAGGCTACACTTCTTCTTCTGTAGAGTGTTGCAGTACCATAGTGTCCCTGCCAAGTACACACACACACACACACACACACACACACACACACACACACACACACACACACATACACGGTCCAGTCTGAGCCTGGCTTCTGTATACAGGTGAGTCAGAAGACACACCTAACTAACTGCTCCAGTCCCTGCCTCAGGAACCTCATCCGGTGTATCACACAGGTTTGACTCATAAATTAAGAAATCATCCTAAATCGACATTATTCATACCCGATTAAAACACACATAGCGTTAGGTTGGCCTATGTACAATACATGAATAATGGTTGTACCCAGCGATGTGGCTATAGGCTTGTGTTTATTCAAGTGATTTAAACAGCCCTCCATTGTTAACTGCATATTTCCATAGTATACCCCAATTTACAGTATGACATGCGTTTGAACAAATATCAAACAATAATTTCAGCTTCTGAACCCACTGACTTTTTGTATTATTATGAATCCTTTATTTAACCAGGGTAATCATATTGAGACAGTAGCCTTTTTTTTCAAATGAGCCCTGGCCCCTGGCCAAGAAAAGCAGCAAATTAATTTAAAAAGACGCCACATAGCCTACAGTATAAAAAATAAAACATACAATATACAACATACAACATACAACATACAACATAAAATAACAACAAACAAGCAACAGACACAGTGAGCAGACACAGGCTATAAAAGATAACCTAAGCACATTTGCATGTATGAGTCAAAGTCTCTGTAACACACAGTTTAAAGTCAGAGACTGGAATGAATGAACATGCTGAGTTTCAACTGTTTCTGAAGTACATTCCACGTTGAAGGAGCATTGTAACAGAATGCAGTTTTACCAAATTCAGATCTGACATTTGGACACATTAAAAAGAATGCTGTTATTAGACCTGAGGTTATATCTACTGTTTACTGTTATTACACCTGAGGTTATATCTACTGTTTACTGCCATTGAACAAACTGATAAGTACGATGGTAACAATCCAATCACTGCTTTATAAATTAAAATAAACCAGTGAAACCACTTCCCTCCACTCTCCAGAAACAGACTGTGTCCAAAGCCCTTCTCTCTAGTCTGATTCTCAGTGACCGTTTAGTGGAAAAAGAGGCATAAAGACTTGAACAAGTGCAGTGGTCTAGGAGGTCTTTGTCATGGTAATTGGGGAGAAGTTTGGCTGTGGACTGTGTGAGCACCGAAGCGCTGCAGTTGAGGAAAAATCATTAGATGAGGAGACCTCTTCTTTAAATTATACATTTGGACATTTTTGGAAATACGCATATAACGTTTTTATGATGACATATCATCGCCCATGAATATGATTGCGTAATTCTCCGCGCTCTCAGGGAACACCTGCTGTCGACCCGTAAACCTGACGGTGAGCCTTCTTACCTAAGTAAGTTATCCTTTAGTCATCTAAATCCTAGCCATTGTTTACTATTAATAGAATAGACCAAATGTCATATTCAGTAAGTTTAGTGTGCGTTAGATGCGACTTGTTTTGTACGACTTTGTATGACTACATGCATGCTTTCGTGCAACTGTGTGGTAAAATAGTGCAATTACAGATCTCTACGTTATTAGTTAATACTTAGAAATGACCACATAATCCCCTCGTCTCAGGGATGATGTGGTCAATCAGGTAGGTGTTAGGTTAGGTTAGGTTAGGTTAGGTTAGGTTAGGTTAGGTTAGGTTAGGTTAGGTTAGGTTAGGTTAGGTTAGTGGTTAGGTTAGTGGTTAGCCAGGTTAGGTTAGGTTAGGTTAGGTTAGGTTAGGTTAGGTTAGGTTAGTGGTTAGGTTAGTGGTTAGCCAGGTTAGGTTAGGTTAGGTTAGGTTAGGTTAGGTTAGTGGTTAGGTTAGTGGTTAGCCAGGTTAGGTTAGGTTAGGTTAGGTTAGGTTAGGTTAGGTTAGGTTAGGTTAGTGGTTAGGTTAGTGGTTAGCCAGGTTAGGTTAGGTTAGGTTAGGTTAGGTTAGGTTAGGTTAGGTTAGGTTAGGTTAGGTTAGGTTAGGTTAGGTTAGGTTATGTTAGGTTAGGTTAGGTTAGGTTAGGTTAGGTTATGTTAGGTTAGGTTAGGTTAGGTTAGGTTAGGTTATGTTAGGTTAGGTTAGGTTATGTTAGGTTAGGTTAGGTTAGGTTATGTTAGGTTAGGTTAGGTTAGGTTATGTTAGGTTAGGTTAGTGGTTAGCCAGGTTAGGTTAGGTTAGGTTAGGTTAGGTTAGGTTAGGTTAGGTTATGTTAGGTTATGTTATGTTAGGTAAGGTTAGGTTAGGTTATGTTAGGTTATGTTAGGTTAGGTTAGGTTATGTTAGGTTAGGTTAGGTTAGGTTATGTTAGGTTAGGTTAGGTTAGGTTAGGTTAGGTTATGTTAGGTTAGGTTAGGTTAGGTTATGTTATGTTATGTTATGTTATTTGGCGCTGTGTAAATGGTTGTCATTGAGTGCAAAGCGCGCGCGGCAGTGTTGGTCATTCTGTGCTCGTGGCTCCAAATACGGATTGTAAAGAGGGGGTCATTTGACTCTTTTAGTAGTGTTTAACGCCTATAGGAGATCAGTCGTAGGCTGGAATAAGGGTGTGCCATCAAACGTCCTTGATCAAACATTAAAACAATGAACTTGGCATGTTCTTGACTTGCTTTTCCTGTCGCCGTATCCTTTGAAGTATCTGTGGGTCAGTCTGGCATGAGTCATGGTTGAGGTAGAAGCATGTACACTAGTTCATATGCAGGGGAGGCCGGGTGGCGGTCGAAATCAGAGGACCAGCTCATTGTAACACATGGGACTGAAAATAAGGACTTTTTTAATTCCGTTCCATGCATTACGATGAGCCCGTCCTCCGATTTCTACCTCTACCAGACTCCACTTACAAACCACTACCACTGAATACTCTTCTTAGCTTGTGACTTGGTCCTGAATAGTGCGGTACTGTACCACTGCTGAACCCTTGCACAAATATAACGCTAGGCAGCCAACACCCTCCAACTCCCTCATGTCATACAGATACTGAGGCATAGTCCTGTTGTGATTGGCATCACTGCCAAACCCGGAGAAAGGAGGAGGGGTGAGGGAGGGAGGGAAGGAGGGAAGCAGTGAAGCAGTGATGTTTTGCAAGAGTTGTATTCCTCATGGGAGAGCTAAACCATTGTGTCAAACCAAGTCTTGTTTCTGTGACTGTTTTTCTGTTGAATTTGTCCTTTTTCAAACTCTCTTTCTGGACTCGTCCGTTGTGGAGGAAAGGTCCGTTCTCACCTCTGAGTCACCAGAGCCACGGCTCCTGTTCTTTACCACTGCTGAGTAGACCTATTGTCTGCATCTGTGTATGTGTGTGTGTGTGTGTGTGTGTGTGTGTGTGTGTCTGTGTGTGTGTCTGTCTGTCTGTGTGTGTGTCTGTGAGTCTGTCTGTCTGTGAGCGTGCGTGTGTGTGTGCGTGCGTGTGCATTTGCGCGTGGGTGTGTGTGTGTGTGTGTGGGGGGTAAACTGTCACATGGGTCTCTGCTTGAAGAGTAGACAGAAAAGCTCCTAATATAACTCGACTATAGGCTACACATTTCAAACACTACATAGTCGGGGTGTGTGTGTGTGTGCGTCTGTGACTGTCTGTCTGTCTGTCTGTCTAGGCTCCTGTCTGAGCTACACTGGTAGATGGTAGGTAGATGGTAGGTAGGTTGGTAGGTAGATGGTAGGTAGATGGTAGGTAGGTAGATGGTAGGTAGGTAGGTAGATGGTAGGTAGGTAGATGGTAGGTAGGTAGGTAGATGGTAGGTAGGTAGGTAGGTAGGTAGGTAGATGGTAGGTAGGTAGGTAGATGGTAGGTAGGTAGGTAGATGGTAGGTAGGTAGATGGTAGGTAGGTAGGTAGATGGTAGGTAGGTAGGTAGATGGTAGGTAGGTAGGTAGATGGTAGGTAGGTAGGTAGATGGTAGGTAGGTAGGTAGATGGTAGGTAGGTAGGTAGATGGTAGGTAGATGGTAGGTAGGTAGATGGTAGGTAGGTAGGTAGATGGTAGGTAGGTAGGTAGATGGTAGGTAGGTAGGTAGGTAGGTAGGTAGATGGTAGGTAGATGGTAGGTAGGTAGATGGTAGGTAGGTAGGTAGATGGTAGGTAGATGGTAGGTAGGTAGATGGTAGGTAGGTAGGTAGATGGTAGGTAGGTAGGTAGGTAGGTAGGTAGATGGTAGGTAGGTAGATGGTAGGTAGGTAGGTAGGTAGGTAGGTAGATGGTAGGTAGGTAGGTAGATGGTAGGTAGGTAGGTAGATGGTAGGTAGGTAGATGGTAGGTAGGTAGGTAGGTAGGTAGGTAGATGGTAGGTAGGTAGGTAGATGGTAGGTAGGTAGGTAGATGGTAGGTAGGTAGGTAGATGGTAGGTAGATAGGTAGATGGTAGGTAGATAGGTAGATGGTAGGTAGGTAGATGGTAGGTAGGTAGGTAGATGGTAGGTAGGTAGGTAGATGGTAGGTAGGTAGGTAGATGGTAGGTAGGTAGGTAGATGGTAGGTAGATAGGTAGATGGTAGGTAGGTAGATGGTAGGTAGGTAGGTAGATGGTAGGTAGGTAGGTAGGTAGATGGTAGGTAGGTAGGTAGGTAGATGGTAGGTAGGTAGGTAGATGGTAGGTAGATGGTAGGTAGGTAGGTAGAGAGGTAGGTAGGTAGATGGTAGGTAGGTAGGTAGATGGTAGGTAGGTAGGTAGGTATGGTAGGTAGGTAGGTAGATGGTAGGTAGGTAGAAGTGGCGGCTGGCCGATAGAGGGCGCTGGGGCGCCGCCCCCACCTTCACTTCCTAGTTGCGATTTGTAAAAGTTAAAAAAATAAAATAAACATTGTTTATTCACAAAATGCGGCTGATATTCTGTCGGCGCCTATCAGCATTCATTAAAAATCCTCCAATACAATAAACATTTTATCTGTGTGTGTGTAAAATTCACTGTTAAAATACATAGGGGGAGGAGTCGGGGCGCCGGCCGAATGCAAGTCTATCGCAGGCCAAATACTTTTCGCTTACACGTGAGCTGTAGCAGCGCTCCAATTGGCTGTCTCCTATTTCTCGGCCGGGGCGCAAAAATTGCGCCCTGAATATCCGGTTGTATAGCAGAAAATGCATATGCTGAGGACTTCCGACTTCCGGGGCAGCATGGATTGAACGCACGCACGACTGCTCTCCTAACAAATTAAGTTTTTTACAATGTAAGGAGGATTTATTTCTGTAAACAAATTGAACAAATGGATTAGAAGGAGGCATCTTTTGTTCCTAACTTGAGGATATTGCAACTGGACCTATTACCGAAGTCAAACTTATCTCGTTTGTGGTCGCAATCTCCGCACCGGCTGTTTGTTGATTGTTTGATATAGGTTACTCAAGTTGTATGGCCAACGCTGCTGGCAGCAGAGAGTTAAGAAATCTAAGAAGCGATCTAAAACAAAAAGTTACGGTGATGGACCGCGGAGAACTTGCATCAATTATGAGAGAAGTCATACGTGAAGAGCTTGACTCCGCATTTGATCTGAAACTTAAACCAATTAAAGAATGTCTGGATTCACTCCGCAAGGATATGATTTCCAATACGACCAAGGTAAAGGACCTGGAAACAGCCGCTAACGAGACGGAACGCCGTCTAACTGATATCGAACAAAAACTTTCTCAATCACAGTCGGAT
>NC_137681.1:33154615-33167115 GCF_963989245.1 Nansenia antarctica | reverse complement strand
TCTCTTCTATAAACAGATAAGAGTTATGTCTCTTCTATAGACAGATAAGAGTTATGTCTCTTCTATAAACAGATAAGAGCTATGTCTCTTCTATAAACAGATAAGAGCTATGTCTCTTCTATAAACAGATAAGAGTTATGTCTCTTCTATAAACAGATAAGAGTTATGTCTCTTCTATAAACAGATAAGAGCTATGTCTCTTCTATAAACAGATAAGACTTTATGTCTCTTCTATAAACAGATAAGAGTTATGTCTCTTCTATAAACAGATAAGAGTTATGTCTCGTCTATAAACAGATAAGAGCTATGTCTCTTCTATAAACAGATAAGACTTTATGTCTCTTCTATAAACAGATAAGAGTTATGTCTCTTCTATAAACAGATAAGAGTTATGTCTCTTCTATAAACAGATAAGAGTTATATCTCTTCTATAAACAGATAAGAGCTATGTCTCTTCTATAAACAGATAAGAGTTATGTCTCTTCTATAAACAGATAAGAGTTATGTCTCTTCTATAAACAGATAAGAGTTATGTCTCTTCTATAGACAGATAAGAGTTATGTCTCTTCTATAAACAGATAAGAGCTATGTCTCTTCTATAAACAGATAAGAGCTATGTCTCTTCTATAAACAGATAAGAGTTATGTCTCTTCTATAAACAGATAAGAGTTATGTCTCGTCTATAAACAGATAAGAGTTATGTCTCTTCTATAAACAGATAAGAGTTATGTCTCTTCTATAAACAGATAAGAGTTATGTCTCTTCTATAGACAGATAAGAGTTATGTCTCTTCTATAAACAGATAAGAGTTATGTCTCTTCTATAGACAGATAAGAGTTATGTCTCTTCTATAAACAGATAAGAGTTATGTCTCTTCTATAAACAGATAAGAGTTATGTCTCTTCTATAGACAGATAAGAGTTATGTCTCTTCTATAAACAGATAAGAGTTGTCTCTTCTATAAACAGATAAGAGCTATGTCTCTTCTATAAACAGATAAGAGTTATGTCTCTTCTATAAACAGATAAGTGTTATGTCTCTTCTATAAACAGATAAGAGTTATGTCTCTTCTATAAACAAATAAGAGTTATGTCTCTTCTATAAACATATAAGAGTTATGTCTCTTCTATAGACAGATAAGAGCTATGTCTCTTCTATAAACAGATAAGTGTTATGTCTCTTCTATAAACAAATAAGAGTTATGTCTCTTCTATAAACATATAAGAGTTATGTCTCTTCTATAAACAGATAAGAGCTATGTCTCTTCTATAAACAGATAAGAGCTATGTCTCTTCTATAAACAGATAAGAGCTATGTCTCTTCTATAAACAGATAAGAGCTATGTCTCTTCTATAAACAGATAAGAGCTATGTCTCTTCTATAAACAGATAAGAGTTATGTCTCTTCTATAAACAGATAAGAGCTATGTCTCTTCTATAGACAGATAAGAGTTATGTCTCTTCTATAGACAGATAAGAGCTATGTCTATTTCCTTGTTTTAAGGGAAACTGTTATTCTCAGGTCTAACAGTAATAATGGTTTATGGTGAAGATATTATTGTTTATTTTTTTCTCTCTTCCTCAAACTGCCTGGCCAATGATTTATGGGACAGGTTAGGCCGGAAGCACACACACACACACACACACACGCACACACACACACACACACACTCACTCACTCACTCAGCTCAGGTTAGCATTAAGATGCTAAGTCCCCGTTCCCGATGTTTTTCTGGCCTAGTTTTCTAATGGTTAGGTCACTTTCTCGCCCTGGGGATACATTCCACCTTTGAGCCAAGGAAGGTTTAAGAGTGGGGGGCTGATAGTGGGTGGGAGGTATCATAGCAACCCCTCCCTCCCTGAGACACAACTGCTAGGTCTTTTGTGCCAATAACTGTCATTTTATTCACTCAAAAAAGGGTTCCCAGTTGAAATAATAATATTGTAATATTAATATACTACACATAATAATATTATATATTGATATTGGGTATCTATTTGACTGTCTCTACTTTCTAACAAACAACGTTTTTTCATTCTCAAAGAACATTCCCTGAACTCAAACGGACAGGAATATCACACTATAATAATAATATTAATAATAATAATAATAATACATTTTTATTTGTATAGAGCTTTTCCTGCAAATGTTGCAGCTCAAAGTGCTTTGATCATTATATAATCGTCATTTAATTATTTAGTCATTTAAAGGCAATATTAAAAAGGTGGGTTTTTAGTCTTGACTTGAACATATGCTGAGGTTGCATCCCTAATGTAAACTGCCAGTGCATTCCACAATCTGGGTGCATAAAATGAGAATGCAGCCTCACCAAATCTCTTCTTTTGTACATGTGGTACACAGAGAAAACCAGCGTCAGAAGACCTGAGAGCTCTATTGGGCTGATATGCTAGCAGAAGACCTGAGAGCTCTATTGGGCTGATATGCTAGCAGAAGACCTGAGAGCTCTATTGGGCTGATATGCTAGCAGAAGACCTGAGAGCTCTATTGGGCTGATATGCTAGCAGAAGACCTGAGAGCTCTATTGGGCTGATATGCTAGCAGAAGACCTGAGAGCTCTATTGGGCTGATATGCTAGCAGAAGACCTGAGAGCTCTATTGGGCTGATATGCTAGCAGAAGACCTGAGAGCTCTATTGGGCTGATATGCTAGCACAAGACCTGAGAGCTCTATTGGGCTGATATGCTAGCAGAAGACCTGAGAGCTCTATTGGGCTGATATACTAGCAAAAGACCTGAGAGCTCTATTGGGCTGATATGCTAGCAGAAGACCTGAGAGCTCTATTGGGCTGATATGCTAGCAGAAGACCTGAGAGCTATATTGGGCTGATATGCTAGCAGAAGACCTGAGAGCTCTATTGGGCTGATAAGCTAGCACAAGGTCTGAACATATTCTGGTGCTGTGATGCTCCTTCATCACAATGCAACCATGAGTCATCCACCTTGTCTCAGTCTCTACCAGCAGGTTCTCCTGGGTTCTCGTGTCGGTATGAAAGGACATCAAATGGATTAGTGAGCTGCAGTCAGGCTGTGTCTTCCAGCCCAGGAAATATGGAGGATATATGCAGGATATATGGAGGATATATGGAGGATATATGGAGGATATATGGAGGATATATGGAGGATATATGGAGGATATATGCAGGATATATGGAGGATATATGGAGGATATATGGAGGATATATGGAGGATATATGCAGGATATATGGAGGATATATGGAGGATATATGGAGGATATATGGAGGATATATGGAGGATATATGGAGGATATAAGGAGGATATATGCAGGATATATGGAGGATATATGCAGGATATATGGAGGATATATGGAGGATATATGGAGGATATATGGAGGATATATGCAGGATATATGGAGGATATATGGAGGATATATGGAGGATATATGCAGGATATATGGAGGATATATGGAGGATATATGGAGGATATATGCAGGATATATGGAGGATATATGGAGGATATATGGAGGATATATGGAGGATATATGCAGGATATATGGAGGATATATGGAGGATATATGGAGGATATATGGAGGATATATGCAGGATATATGGAGGATATATGGAGGATATATGCAGGATATATGGAGGATATATGGAGGATATATGGAGGATATATGGAGGATATATGGAGGATATATGGAGGATATATGCAGGATATATGCAGGATATATGGAGGATATATGGAGGATATATGCAGGATATATGGAGGATATATGGAGGATATATGGAGGATATATGGAGGATATATGGAGGATATATGGAGGATATATGGAGGATATATGCAGGATATATGGAGGATATATGGAGGATATATGGAGGATATATGCAGGATATATGGAGGATATATGGAGGATATATGGAGGATATATGGAGGATATATGGAGGATATATGGAGGATATATGCAGGATATATGGAGCATATATGGAGGATATATGGAGGATATATGGAGGATATATGGAGGATATATGGAGGATATATGCAGGATATATGGAGGATATATGGAGGATATATGGAGGATATATGGAGGATATATGCAGGATATATGGAGGATATATGGAGGATATATGGAGGATATATGGAGGATATATGGAGGATATATGGAGGATATATGCAGGATATATGGAGGATATATGGAGGATATATGGAGGATATATGGAGGATATATGCAGGATATATGGAGGATATATGGAGGATATATGCAGGATATATGAAGGATATATGCAGGATATATGTAGGATATATGGAGGATATATGCAGGATATATGGAGGATATATGGAGGATATATGGAGGATATATGGAGGATATATGGAGGATATATGGAGGATATATGCAGGATATATGGAGGATATATGGAGGATATATGCAGGATATATGGAGGATATATGGAGGATATATGGAGGATATATGGAGGATATATGGAGGATATATGGAGGATATATGCAGGATATATGGAGGATATATGCAGGATATATGGAGGATATATGGAGGATATATGGAGGATATATGCAGGATATATGGAGGATATATGGAGGATATATGAAGGATATATGGAGGATATATGCAGGATATATGGAGGATATATGGAGGATATATGCAGGATATATGGAGGATATATGCAGGATATATGCAGGATATATGGAGGATATATGGAGGATATATGGAGGATATATGGAGGATATATGGAGGATATATGCAGGATATATGGAGGATATATGCAGGATATATGGAGGATATATGGAGGATATATGGAGGATATATGGAGGATATATGGAGGATATATGCAGGATATATGGAGGATATATGGAGGATATATGGAGGATATATGGAGGATATATGGAGGATATATGCAGGATATATGGAGGATATATGGAGGATATATGAAGGATATATGGAGGATATATGGAGGATATATGGAGGATATATGGAGGATATATGCAGGATATATGGAGGATATATGGAGGATATATGGAGGATATATGGAGGATATATGGAGGATATATGCAGGATATATGGAGGATATATGCAGGATATATGGAGGATATATGGAGGATATATGGAGGATATATGGAGGATATATGGAGGATATATGCAGGATATATGGAGGATATATGCAGGATATATGGAGGATATATGGAGGATATATGCAGGATATATGGAGGATATATGCAGGATATATGGAGGATATATGGAGGATATATGCAGGATATATGGAGGATATATGCAGGATATATGGAGGATATATGGAGGATATATGCAGGATATATGGAGGATATATGGAGGATATATGGAGGATATATGCAGGATATATGGAGGATATATGGAGGATATATGCAGGATATATGGAGGATATATGGAGGATATATGGAGGATATATGGAGGATATATGCAGGATATATGGAGGATATATGCAGGATATATGGAGGATATATGGAGGATATATGGAGGATATATGGAGGATATATGGAGGATATATGCAGAATATATGGAGGATATATGCAGGATATATGGAGGATATATGGAGGATATATGGAGGATATATGGAGGATATATGCAGGATATATGGAGGATATATGGAGGATATATGGAGGATATATGCAGGATATATGGAGGATATATGGAGGATATATGGAGGATATATGGAGGATATATGGAGGATATATGGAGGATATATGCAGGATATATGGAGGATATATGGAGGATATATGGAGGATATATGGAGGAGATATGGATGATATATGCAGGATATATGGAGGATATATGCAGGATATATGGAGGATATATGGAGGATATATGGAGGATATATGGAGGATATATGGAGGATATATGGAGGATATATGCAGGATATATGGAGGATATATTCAGGATATATGGAGGATATATGGAGGATATATGGAGGATATATGCAGGATATATGGAGGATATATGGAGGATATATGGAGGATATATGGAGGATATATGCAGGATATATGGAGGATATATGGAGGATATATGCAGGATATATGGAGGATATATGCAGGATATATGGAGGATATATGGAGGATATATGCAGGATATATGGAGGATATATGGAGGATATATGGAGGATATATGGAAGATATATGCAGGATATATGGAGGATATATGGAGGATATATGGAGGATATATGGAGGAGATATGGAGGATATATGCAGGATATATGGAGGATATATGCAGGATATATGGAGGATATATGGAGGATATATGGAGGATATATGGAGGATATATGGAGGATATATGGAGGATATATGCAGGATATATGGAGGATATATGCAGGATATATGGAGGATATATGGAGGATATATGGAGGATATATGCAGGATATATGGAGGATATATGGAGGATATATGGAGGATATATGGAGGATATATGGAGGATATATGGAGGATATATGCAGGATATATGGAGGATATATGCAGGATATATGGAGGATATATGCAGGATATATGGAGGATATATGGAGGATATATGCAGGATATATGGAGGATATATGGAGGATATATGGAGGATATATGCAGGATATATGGAGGATATATGGAGGATATATGCAGGATATATGCAGGATATATGGAGGATATATGGAGGATATATGGAGGATATATGGAGGATATATGGAGGATATATGCAGGATATATGGAGGATATATGCAGGATATATGGAGGATATATGGAGGATATATGGAGGATATATGGAGGATATATGGAGGATATATGCAGAATATATGGAGGATATATGGAGGATATATGGAGGATATATGCAGGATATATGGAGGATATATGGAGGATATATGAAGGATATATGGAGGATATATGCAGGATATATGGAGGATATATGGAGGATATATGGAGGATATATGCAGGATATATGGAGGATATATGGAGGATATATGGAGGATATATGGAGGATATATGCAGGATATATGGAGGATATATGGAGGATATATGGAGGATATATGGAGGATATATGGAGGATATATGGAGGATATATGCAGGATATATGGAGGATATATGGAGGATATATGGAGGATATATGGAGGATATATGCAGGATATATGGAGGATATATGGAGGATATATGCAGGATATATGAAGGATATATGCAGGATATATGTAGGATATATGGAGGATATATGCAGGATATATGGAGGATATATGGAGGATATATGGAGGATATATGGAGGATATATGCAGGATATATGGAGGATATATGGAGGATATATGCAGGATATATGGAGGATATATGGAGGATATATGGAGGATATATGGAGGATATATGGAGGATATATGGAGGATATATGCAGGATATATGGAGGATATATGCAGGATATATGGAGGATATATGGAGGATATATGGAGGATATATGCAGGATATATGGAGGATATATGGAGGATATATGAAGGATATATGGAGGATATATGCAGGATATATGGAGGATATATGGAGGATATATGCAGGATATATGGAGGATATATGCAGGATATATGCAGGATATATGGAGGATATATGGAGGATATATGGAGGATATATGGAGGATATATGGAGGATATATGCAGGATATATGGAGGATATATGCAGGATATATGGAGGATATATGGAGGATATATGGAGGATATATGGAGGATATATGGAGGATATATGCAGGATATATGGAGGATATATGGAGGATATATGGAGGATATATGGAGGATATATGGAGGATATATGCAGGATATATGGAGGATATATGGAGGATATATGAAGGATATATGGAGGATATATGGAGGATATATGGAGGATATATGGAGGATATATGCAGGATATATGGAGGATATATGGAGGATATATGGAGGATATATGGAGGATATATGGAGGATATATGCAGGATATATGGAGGATATATGCAGGATATATGGAGGATATATGGAGGATATATGGAGGATATATGGAGGATATATGGAGGATATATGCAGGATATATGGAGGATATATGCAGGATATATGGAGGATATATGGAGGATATATGCAGGATATATGGAGGATATATGGAGGATATATGCAGGATATATGGAGGATATATGGAGGATATATGCAGGATATATGGAGGATATATGCAGGATATATGGAGGATATATGGAGGATATATGCAGGATATATGGAGGATATATGGAGGATATATGGAGGATATATGGAGGATATATGCAGGATATATGGAGGATATATGGAGGATATATGCAGGATATATGGAGGATATATGGAGGATATATGGAGGATATATGGAGGATATATGCAGGATATATGGAGGATATATGCAGGATATATGGAGGATATATGGAGGATATATGGAGGATATATGGAGGATATATGGAGGATATATGCAGAATATATGGAGGATATATGCAGGATATATGGAGGATATATGGAGGATATATGGAGGATATATGGAGGATATATGCAGGATATATGGAGGATATATGGAGGATATATGGAGGATATATGCAGGATATATGGAGGATATATGGAGGATATATGGAGGATATATGGAGGATATATGGAGGATATATGGAGGATATATGGAGGATATATGCAGGATATATGGAGGATATATGGAGGATATATGGAGGATATATGGAGGAGATATGGATGATATATGCAGGATATATGGAGGATATATGCAGGATATATGGAGGATATATGGAGGATATATGGAGGATATATGGAGGATATATGGAGGATATATGGAGGATATATGCAGGATATATGGAGGATATATTCAGGATATATGGAGGATATATGGAGGATATATGGAGGATATATGCAGGATATATGGAGGATATATGGAGGATATATGGAGGATATATGGAGGATATATGGAGGATATATGCAGGATATATGGAGGATATATGGAGGATATATGCAGGATATATGGAGGATATATGCAGGATATATGGAGGATATATGGAGGATATATGCAGGATATATGGAGGATATATGGAGGATATATGGAGGATATATGGAAGATATATGCAGGATATATGGAGGATATATGGAGGATATATGGAGGATATATGGAGGAGATATGGAGGATATATGCAGGATATATGGAGGATATATGCAGGATATATGGAGGATATATGGAGGATATATGGAGGATATATGGAGGATATATGGAGGATATATGCAGGATATATGGAGGATATATGCAGGATATATGGAGGATATATGGAGGATATATGGAGGATATATGCAGGATATATGGAGGATATATGGAGGATATATGGAGGATATATGGAGGATATATGGAGGATATATGGAGGATATATGCAGGATATATGGAGGATATATGGAGGATATATGCAGGATATATGGAGGATATATGCAGGATATATGGAGGATATATGGAGGATATATGCAGGATATATGGAGGATATATGGAGGATATATGGAGGATATATGCAGGATATATGGAGGATATATGGAGGATATATGCAGGATATATGCAGGATATATGGAGGATATATGGAGGATATATGGAGGATATATGGAGGATATATGGAGGATATATGGAGGATATATGCAGGATATATGGAGGATATATGCAGGATATATGGAGGATATATGGAGGATATATGGAGGATATATGGAGGATATATGGAGGATATATGCAGAATATATGGAGGATATATGCAGGATATATGGAGGATATATGGAGGATATATGGAGGATATATGCAGGATATATGGAGGATATATGGAGGATATATGGAGGATATATGCAGGATATATGGAGGATATATGCAGGATATATGGAGGATATATGGAGGATATATGGAGGATATATGCAGGATATATGGAGGATATATGGAGGATATATGGAGGATATATGCAGGATATATGGAGGATATATGCAGGATATATGGAGGATATATGGAGGATATATGGAGGATATATGGAGGATATATGGAGGATATATGCAGTATATATGGAGGATATATGCAGGATATATGGAGGATATATGGAGGATATATGGAGGATATATGGAGGATATATGCAGGATATATGGAGGATATATGCAGGATATATGGAGGATATATGGAGGATATATGGAGGATATATGCAGGATATATGGAGGATATATGGAGGATATATGGAGGATATATGCAGGATATATGGAGGATATATGGAGGATATATGGAGGATATATGCAGGATATATGGAGGATATATGGAGGATATATGGAGGATATATGGAGGATATATGCAGGATATATGGAGGATATATGCAGGATATATGCAGGATATATGGAGGATATATGGAGGATATATGGAGGATATATGCAGGATATATGGAGGATATATGGAGGATATATGGAGGATATATGGAGGATATATGCAGGATATATGGAGGATATATGCAGGATATATGGAATGGAATGGAATGGACTGGAATGGAATGGACTTTATTTGTCATTGCTACAGTACAGGTACCAAACAACGAAATTTAGGAGGGGTGGCTCCCCTGGTGTTAGGAAAGGGGGAAAAAAAAAAACATTTTAGAAAAAGCATAAAAGCATAAAATCACAAGAAGGTAAGGAGCTGGTTTACATCAATAAAGGCTATGTACACAATCCACTGTACTATACTGCACAGATAGTCAACTAGGGTTGTCATATTGCACAAAAGTATTTTTTCACGTTATTTTAAAGTGTCACAGTTTGCAGGCTTGAAAATGTACATGTTTGTGCCTCAGCACTAGCTGCCATACAATCCGTCCGGACTGTCCTGGGCCCAGAACTTAGGCCTTTTCTGTGTTCAGGGCCTTGACGGCCCTGTGGTAGAAGCAGTCCTTCAGTCTGTTTGTCTTAGCGGCCGGGGTCCTGTACCTCCTGTTCGAGGGCAGCCTGACAAAGTGTACGTGCCCACGGTGGGTCGGGTCCCTGGAGATCTTGGAGGCCCTCCTGAGACAGCGTGTGTTGTACAGCTCCTCCAGAGAGGGGAGGGGGGCGCCGGTGATCTTCTGTGCTGTTCTCACGACTCTCTGTAGCGCGTTTCTCTCCGCTGTTGTGCAGCTGTGGAACCAGTTGCAGATGCCGTAGGTGAGGATGCTCTCCACTGCTCCGTGGTAGAAGGCCACCAGTATCTCCTGCTTGTTGTGTTCTTTCCTGAGGCATCTCAGGGTGTATAGCCGCTGTTGTGCCCTCTTGATGGTGCCTTTTGTGTTGTCCTTCCAGGCCAGGTCATCCCGCATGTGATGTCCCAGGAATCGGAGGGTTGAGACTCTCTCCACGCTCTCTCCGTCGATGAGCAGGGGCTGGATCTCGGACTTTTTCCTCCTGAAGTCTACGATGAATTCCTGGGTCTTTGACTTGTTTAGCAGCAGGTTGTTAACCTTGCACAGCTTGCTCAGTTGCTCTACCTCATCCCTGTACGCCGCCTCGTCCCCCCCCGAGATACATCCCACCACGGTGGTGTCGTCTGCAAACTTTACGATGTAGTTGCTGGGGTGGACGGGGGTGAAGTCGTGGGTGTAGAGGTTGTAGAGGATGGGGCTTAGCACGCAGCCCTGGGGGGACCCAGTGCTGAGGCTGAGGGCTGTGGAGGTGTGGGGGCCCACCCGCACCCTCTGGGGGCGGTCGGTCAGGAAGTCCTTAATCCACGCACATATAGAGTGTGATAGACCCAGGTCTAGTAGTTTGGTCACTAGCCTGTCTGGAAGGATGGTGTTGAAGGCAGAGCTGAAGTCCACGAAGAGTAGTCTCGCGTAGCTGTTTCCCCTCTCCAGGTGGGATAGAGTGGCGTGGAGAGTCGTCGCTATGGCGTCCTCTGTGGACCTGTGGGCTCTGTAGGCGAACTGGTATGGATCCAGGTTGGGCGGGAGGCGTGTGAGTATGTGGGCCCGGACTAGTTTCTCGAAGCACTTCATGATGATTGGTGTGAGTGCCACCGTGCGGTAGTCGTTTAGGCAGCTCACCGTGCTTTTCTTCGGGACTGGGATGATAGTTGAGGTTTTCAGGCAGGGTGGGACGGTGGCCTGGGATAGGGACTGGTTAAAGATGTTGGTGAAAACCCCGGCCAGCTGGTCGGCGCAGTCTCTCAGCACCCGTCCCAGGACGCCATCCGGCCCCGAGGCTTTCCTGGGGTCCACCGCCTTCAGTACGCGTCTCACCTCATGCTCTGTGAGGGTGAGGCTGCTGAGAGCTGGAGAGAGTGGTGTTTGTGTTGTGGTTACCTCCGTTCGCCCCTCGTCGAACCGGGCGTAGAAGGTGTTCAGCTTTCCCGCCAGCAGGGGGTCGTCCTCTGCGGCTGTGAGCCTGTTGGCTCTGAAGTTTGTCATCTGCTGAACCCCCTGCCACATCCGCCTGGAGTCGTTGCTCAGGAGGCATTCCTCAATCTTCTCTCTGTGCTCTGCCTTGGCCGCTTTGATGCCGCGCTTTAGGTTGGCTCTGGTGGAGCTGTACAGCGGTGTGCGCTTCC
>NC_137681.1:33147115-33149615 GCF_963989245.1 Nansenia antarctica | reverse complement strand
GTCTGTTGGTGTCTACTTATCACTACGCTGTCTGTTAGGGACTGCGTATCACTACGCCAACACTACGTATCACTACGCCAGTCTGTTGGTGTCTATGTATCCCTACGCCAGTCTGTTAGGGACTACGTATCCCTACGCCAGTCTGTTAGGGACTACGTATCCCTACGCCAGTCTGTTAGGGACTACGTATCCCTATGCCAGTCTGTTAGGGACTATGTATCACAACCCTGTCTGTTGGTGTTTACGTATCCCTACGACAGTCTGTTGATGTTTACGTATCACTTCGCCAGTCTGTTGGTGTCTACGTATCACTACCCTGTCTGTTGGTGTTCTATGTATCCCTACCCTGTCTGTTAAGGACTACGTATCACTACCCTGTCTGTTGGTCACCACGTATCCCTACGCCAACACTACATATCACTACGCCAGTCTGTTGGTGTTCTACGTATCCCTACGTCAGTCTGTTGGTGTTCTATGTATCACTACCCTGTCTGTTGGTGTTTACGTATCCCTACTCCAACATTAGGTATCACTACGCCAGTCTGTTGGTGTCTATGTATCACTACGCCAGTCTGTTGGTGTCTATGTATCACTACGCCAGTCTGTTGGTGTCTATGTATCACTACACCAGTCTGTTGGTGTCTATGTATCACTACGCCAGTCTGTTAGGGACTACGTATCCCTACGCCAGTCTGTTGGTGTTTACGTATCCCTATTCCAACACTAGGATTCACTACACCAGTCTCTTGATGTCTACGTATCACTACCCTGTCTGTTGGGGCCTACGTATCCCTACCCTGTCTGTTGGTGTTCTACGTATCCCTACGCCAACACTACGTATCCCTACGCCAGTCTGTTGGTGTCTACGTTTCCCTACCCTGTCTGTTGGTGTTTACGTATCACTACGCCAGTCTGTTGATGTTTACGTATCACTACCCTGTCTGTTGGTGTTTACGCATCACTACCCTGTCTGTTGGTGTTTACGTTTCCCTATGCCAGTCTGTTGGTGTTTACGTATCCCTACGCCAGTCTGTTGATGTTTACGCATCACTACGCCAGTCTGTTGATGTTTACGCATCACTACCCAGTCTGCTGATGTTTACGTATCACTACCCTGTCTGTTGATGTTTACGCATCACTACCCTGTCTGCTGATGTTTACGTATCACTACCCTGTCTGTTGATGTTTACGCATCACTACCCTGTCTGTTGGTGTTTACGTATCCCTACGCCAGTCTGTTGATGTTTACGCATCACTACCCTGTCTGTTGATGTTTACGCATTACTACCCTGTCTGTTGGGGACTATTTCACTACTGTTGATGTGCTCATTTGTCTGCATGTGCCTTTTTGACTCCATATGAGAGGTTTTGTGTTATTGTCGTGTATGATGACATTGGGCCCTATTATGCACTTCTTAACTTGCCGTCTTAAGTCTTAATTAAGACGCACCGCCAGGTTAAGACCTACCGCCACCCTTATTATGCGCTTCATACGCGCTACTGCTATTATGCAGGTGTCGATAGGCGCCCACACATAAGACGTAAAACTCCCGTGCATATATTGCTCATTGTGGGAGTGTTCATATGTTAATGAAGTGCACTAGGCGCCCCTGCTATTATGCGATCTGACTTTGCTCCTCGCGCTAAGAAGTGGTTTGAAAAGTTCTTAAGTTTAGACTTCATGCACGTTTTGAAACACGAGCGCGCCTCCGGGGTTTGCGCATGCATGTGGGCACACATGAACACGCACGTGGCTCCACGGCAAGACGTCAATTACGGTCACAGTATAAATGCTTTATTTCAGAAGGGAGAGGCAGAGAAGCGCGCTGACCTCCTTCTTAGGACTTCCATAATAGCATAGCGCTAATGACTCAACGCAGCCGGTTCTTAAAGGGAATGGCACCTGGCACGCTGATTGGGTTGATTGAGAAGACGCCCAAAACACACCCATGACTAATTTCTTTGCTTAGCGCCGGGTTTTAGGCGCCCACTACCGCACGCATAATAGCAAAGTGGCCTTGACCACGCCTCCACGTCTTAAGTTTAGATCTACCGCCTCGTCTTATTGATGTGCATAATAGGGCCCATTCTGTCTTATCTCTTACGCCCTTCTTTCTGCCCTTCCCCCATCACCCTATTCTCCCTCTCTATCTCTTCCCCTCCTTTCTTCCTCCCTCTATCTTTCCCCCTCCGCTCCTCTTCCTTCCTTCCTCCCTCTTTTTATCCACCACTCTCCCCAAACCCCTCCCTCTCTCCCTCCCTCCCTCCGCCCTCCCTCCCTCCGCCCTCCCTCCCTCCCTACCCCCCCCCCCACCCCCCCTCCCCCCCCCCCCCCCCCTCCTTCCCTCCAGCATGAGCAGATCAACATGCAGCTGAAGCACTCCCAGGTGGCCCCCCAGCTGATGAGCATGCAGCTGCTGCCTGGGGAGGAGAGGGAGGTGGAGCTGGAGGTGTTTGAGCCGGCCAAGGGCCCGCTGGACCTCTACATCCTCATGGACTT
>NC_137681.1:33139615-33142115 GCF_963989245.1 Nansenia antarctica | reverse complement strand
TCATTTTATACTGCAGTCACACACATTGTATCACACACATCGTATCACACACATCTTATCACACACATCGTATCACACACATCGTATCACACACATCGTATCACACACATCGTATCACACACATTGGGCCCTATTATGCACTTCTTAACTTGCCGTCTTAAGTGTTAATTAAGACGCACCGCCAGGTTAAGACCTACCGCCACCCTTATTATGCGCTTCATACGCGCTACTGCTATTATGCAGGTGTCGATAGGCGCCCACACATAAGACGTAAAACTCCCGTGCATATATTGCTCATTGTGGGAGTGTTCATATGTTAATGAAGTGCACTAGGCGCCCCTGCTATTATGCGATCTGACTTTGCTCCTATCGCTAAGAAGTGGTTTGAAAAGTTCTTAAGTTTAGACTTCATGCACGTTTTGAAACACGAGCGCGCCTCCGCGGTTTGCGCATGCATGTGGGCACACATGAACACGCACGTGGCTCCACGGCAAGACGTCAATTACGGTCACAGTATAAATGCTTTATTTCAGAAGGGAGAGGCAGAGAAGCGCGCTGACCTCCTTCTTAGGACTTCCATAATAGCATAGCGCTAATGACTCAACGCAGCCGGTTCTTAAAGGGAATGGCACCTGGCACGCTGATTGGGTTGATTGAGAAGACGCCCAAAACACACCCATGACTAATTTTTTTGCTTAGCGCCGGGTTTTAGGCGCCCACTACAGCACGCATAATAGCAAAGTGGCCTTGACCACGCCTCCACGTCTTAAGTTTAGATCTACCGCCTCGTCTTATTGATGAAGTGCATAATAGGGCCCATTGTATCACACACATTGTATCACACACATCGTATCACACACATCGTATCACACACATTGTATCACACACATTGTATCACACACATCGTATCACACACATCGTATCACACACATCGTATCACACACATTGTATCACACACATTGTATCAGACACATTGTATCACACACATTGTATCACACACATCGTATCACACACATTGTATCACACACATCGTATCACACACATCGTATCACACACATCGTATCACACACATTGTATCACACACATTGTATCAGACACATTGTATCACACACATTGTATCACACACATCGTATCACACACATTGTATCACACACATTGTATCACACACATTGTATCACACACATTGTATCACACACATCGTATCACACACATCGTATCACACACATCGTATCACACACATCGTATCACACACATTGTATCACACACATTGTATCACACACATTGTATCACACACATCGTATCACACACATTGTATCAGACACATTGTATCACACACATTGTATCACACACATCGTATCACACACATTGTATCACACACATTGTATCACACACATTGTATCACACACATCGTATCACACACATTGTATCACACACATTGTATCACACACATTGTATCACACACATCGTATCACACACATCGTATCACACACATCGTATCACACACATTGTATCACACACATCGTATCGGGAAGAGAAGCGCTTGAATACAGCTGGAGTAATAACACTTTTATCTTTTTATTCATTGTCTTATTATAAATGTAAATGTTTATCTATTTATTTTCTATATATACTGTATGTATTTATCTATTCTTGCCATTTTTTTCAAAATAAATTATTACTATCCTTCTTTTTCTGTTTGTATTTTAATGCTGTATGTATGTAAAGCACTTTGAATTGCCCCTGTTGTATGTGCTATACAAATAAACCTACCTTGCCTTGATAAACTATCAGGTTGGTATAATGATATATGTATGTATAGATATACTATCAGGTTGGTATGGTAACATAATGATATATATATATGTATAGATATACTACCAGGCTGGTATAATGCAACATAATGATATATGTACTGTATGTATAGATATACTTCAGGGGAGGCCAGTTGAGGTAGAAATCAGAGGACGGGCTCATTGTAAAAACATGTGGTTAACAATTTCTCATTCCTCCACCAGCCTTCCCTGATCTTCATCTACTGCTAAGCCTGTTAACCCTGTACAGTACCTGTTAACCCTGTACAGTACCTCTCTCCCTCTGGTTGTGTAACCCTGACCCCCCCCCCCCTCTCCCTCTGGTTGTGTAACCCTGACCCCCCCTCTCTCCCTCTGGTTGTGTAGAAGCTATATGAGTACTTCCCCATCGCTGAGCTGGGCCAACTCCAGGAAGACTCCGCCAACATCCTGACCCTGCTGACCAAAGCTTTCCAGGTAAGAGACCCGTTCACCTGGTGTTCTACTCACATGGTGCTGTACCAGGTAAGGTGTTCACCTGGTGTTGGACTACATGGTACTGTATGGTAATAATATGCTGTTCATAATCAATGACCCACTGGGCCCTAACACTAGAACAGCCATGGGTGGGGTCATTAATGACCCCACCCATGGCTGTTCTAGTGTTAATGACCCCACCATGGCTGTTCTAGTGTTAATGACCCCACCCA